>NC_091473.1:109810292-109820292 GCF_036971445.1 Narcine bancroftii
TTTAATAATAAGCAAAGGGGCAAAATCAAGAATGATAAGACCCTCAGGTGGAGAATCAAGATGTCCACTTACAATTATGCTATTCTTTAATGGCCCAGCAAACTTAACGAGGCCCCGGATGCTCTTTCCTGAGGAAAATGTGCTCACGTTCAAATGGACAGACTGTAGGCTCTCCACCTTTGCCACTCCGAAGTTACTCGGTTTTTTCATTTACAAATCTCCAAATTTACCATATTCTGCTGAAGAAGTCTGGACAATGACTAAAAACTGTCAGGACTCTGCCAAATACAAACCCCAATTCTACCGGCCGGACAAAGTGCATCTGATCAAGGCTACCCACCCCTTTGAGCACCTCAGCATTGATTTCAAGGGATCCCTCTCCTCCTCCAACCAGAATGTCTACTTCCTTACAATCATCGATAAATACTCCCATTTACCCTTTGCCATACTTTGCCTGGACACGACCACAGCCACAGTTATCAAGGCCGTCCGTAATATCTTCACACTCTTTGGGTACCCTGGCTTCATCCACAATGACCATGGTACATCATTCATGAGTGATGAGTTGCAGCAGTATCTGTTGGCCAGGGGCATCACCACAAGCAGGACCACCAGCTGCAATCCTAGGGGTATCGGGCAAGTAGAAAGGAAAAGCGCTACAGTATGGAAGATCTGGCACTGAGGTCACAGGATCTCCCTATCTCCAAATGGCAGTAAGTCCTTCCAGACGCACTTCACTCCATCCAGTCACTTTTATGTATGGCCACCAACAACTCCTCACAAATTGATGTTTGTTTTCCCAAGGAAGTCTGCATCAGGGACTATGCTGCCCAACTGCATTTCCTCCCCAGGACTAGTCCTGCTACGGAAGCTCATCAGGCAATCTAAGACTGACCCTCTGGTCGAGATGGTTCACCTTCTCCACGCGAACCAGCAGTATGCCTATGTTGCTTTCCCTTGCGGGTGTGAAGACACCGTCTCGATCCGGGACCTTGCTCCATCGAGGGCCTCCCCGACCACCATTGACTTTCAATGGACAACCCCTCCCACTTCAACCTTCGGGATCCCTGAACTTGCAGCTGACCACCCCCTACCTCTGGCCACTGTTGTCGCAAATGACGTACCAGCACCACACTCCCCCACCACCCCACCTGTCCCCACAACTCGACAAACTGTTAACAGGCCAACCTCACAAGCTGGTCCAGACACTATATCAGTGCCCCAACAATTGCCACATCACTCGCGATGGCAGAAGAGGCCCCCTGATAGACTGAACCTGTAAAATGTGTATATGCATAATTGTTTCACCCTTTCCTTTCTTTTCTACTCCGCAGGGCTCTGCTTAAAAAGGAGGGGTGAATGTGATAAGCCACCATTATGCCATGAGTGATTGCTGCTGGCTGGACACCCCTCCCAAGACTGATCCTACCTATAGCCCTCTGTATGTTCCCCTTTCTCTTTGCTTCGATCGTTCAATGAGGTTGATGATAGTTCATGTCTTTAGTTAATAAAACCCTGAGATTCATATCAGCCCTTTTGTGATTATTGATGATACATCAGTATTATTGCTGGTTACTGAATAAAACAGGGAAATAATAACCTATACCTTGACCGCCCATGGTTCGAGACAGGTATCATATTGCCCCTCCTTTTTTACCTTTTCACTAGATTTATTTCTATACTTGAGTGGACAATGCAGAAATTGATTGCATTTGCATCTATTCAGTAGAGCCATCATTTGCAGCAACAGACATTATTCATATTTTTGTTGTGTTCTGAATAATGAATAAGGATCTATATTCTTGTAGGCACAAGTGTACTATTTGTACTTGTACCACATTAATCAAAAGAGCTTTAAAGAAAGAACATATTGTAATGCTCAGCAACACGTGGTCTAGTAGTCTGAAAATAAACATGGCATAAGACTCATAAATTTTAAACTGCAATTAAGAAATGGAGTTCTGGGAAGAACAAGATGTCAACTATCTGAAATACCTTTTTACCTGGTTAAAGGACGGTTGAGAAAGCTAGAAAAGATGACAAAAGAGAAATTTTTATGGCAAGTTAAATAACCAAAGTTTCTTTTGACAGAGTAAATAATGCAAGTTCACTTTTTATGTCTTGTTATTGATCAGAGATGGAGAGAGTCAGAAAAATTTAAATTCCTGCGGTCACTAGCACAGAGCACCTTTGCTGGACCCAACGCATGAACGTCATTGTGAAGAAATCACGATTGTGCCTTGACTTCCTCAGAAATTTGCGGAGGCTTGGTATGACTGAAAATATTGCCAAATTTCTAGAGGTGAGCAGTGGTAAGTGTGCCGACCAACTGCATCATGGTCTGGTATGGGGACACTATACCTCTGAGCATAAGGCCCTGCAAAAATGGTGGATTCACCCCAGTACATCACAAGCAAAACTCTCTCCACCATCAAGAAAATCTACATGGAACGCTGCCTTTGGTGAGCAGCAGCAATCATCATACCACACCACCCATGGCATGCTCTGTTCTCGCTGCTCCCATGAGGAAAGAGTTATAGGTGCCACAAGACCCACACCATCAGGTTCAGGAACAGTCGCCACCCCTCCACCATCAGACTCCTCAACAACAAACTCAGTAAGAGATTTATTTAAGGACTCTCACTTTGCACATTATATATTACTAAATATTTATTTTCTGTATAGCACAGTTAATTTCTCTTTTGTATACGTATCTTCTCTTTAATGCAGCTTTCTGCATGACCGCTAAGTAGAAGTACAGGAAAACGAATCTCAGGGTTGTATGTGATGTCATATATGTACTCCGAAAATAAATCTGAACCCTGACAATGAGTCACACGGCTAACCCTTGTAAGTACTTTCTTGTCTTTGGGTGTTTACTCTAGTTTTACAAGAGGATCAGTTGGTTGTTTTTCCAGACTCTTTTGTGTAGTCTTCCAAAGGCGCTATTTGCCTTGGCGAGTCTGTTGTCTATCTCATTGTCGATCCTTGCATCTGATGAAATGGTGCAGCCGAGATAGGTAAACTGGTTGACCGTTTTGAGTTTTGTGTGCCCGATGGAGATGTGGGGGGGCTGGTAGTCATGGTGGGGAGCTGGCTGATGGAGGACCTCAGTTTTCTTCAGGCTGACTTCCAGGCCAAACATTTTGGCAGTTTCCGCAAAGCAGGACGTCAAGTGCTGAAGAGCTGGCTCTGAATGGGCAACTAAAGCGGCATCATCTGCAAAGAGTAGTTCACGAACAAGTTTCTCTTGTGTCTTGGTGTGAGCTTGCAGGCACCTCAGATTGAAGAGACTGCCATCCGTGCGGTACCGGATGTAAACAGCGTCTTCATTGTTGGGGTCTTTCATGGCTTGGTTCAGCATCATGCTGAAGAAGATTGAAAAGAAAAACAAAAGAGTCTGGAAAAACAACCAACTGAAAAACCTCACAAAGATAAGCGTATACAGAGCCGTTGTCATACCCACACTCCTGTTCGGCTCCGAATCATGGGTCCTCTACCGGCACCACCTACGGCTCCTAGAACGCTTCCACCAGCGTTGTCTCCGCTCCATCCTCAACATCCATTAGAGCGCTTACACCCCTAACGTCGAAGTACTCGAGATGGCAGAGGTCGACAGCATCGAGTCCACGCTGCTGAAGATCCAGCTGCGCTGGATGGGTCACGTCTCCAGAATGGAGGACCATCGCCTTCCCAAGATTGTGTTATATGGCGAGGTCTCCACTGGCCACCGTGACAGAGGTGCACCAAAGAAAAGGTACAAGGACTGCCTAAAGAAATCTCTTGGTGCCTGCCACATTGACCACCGCCAGTGGGCTGATAACGCCTCAAACCGTGCATCTTGGCGCCTCACAGTTTGGCGGGCAGCAACCTCCTTTGAAGAAGACCGCAGAGCCCACCTCACTGACAAAAGGCAAAGGAGGAAAAACCCAACACCCAACCCCAACCAACCAATTTTCCCTTGCAACCGCTGCAATCGTGTCTGCCTGTCCCGCATCGGACTTGTCAGCCACAAACGAGCCTGCAGCTGACGTGGACTTTTTACCCCCTCCATAAACCTTCGTCCGTGAAGCCAAGCCAAAGAAAGAAGACAAGAGGATCAACTTCAATGGGGTTTTAAAAAAGGCTGAAGGGCAGTCACAGTGAGGTGACAGGTGGACTGGCAGCTGTGTCACATCAAGAAGCATAATAAAGTCTAATGCTAACTTAAAAGATTAGCTGACATCTTGTAGGCCACTCTTTCAGGGATATGTTTGCACAGAGATCTGTAGCAAGCAAGATCTCTGCACAGGGTGGCACAGTTAGTGCAGCGGTTAGCACGACGCTATTACAGGATATGAGACCCTAGTTCAAATGCCGTGCTGTCTGTAAGGAGCTTGTATGTTTTCCCAGTGTATTCGTGGGTTTCCTCCAAATGCTCCGGTTTCCTCCCATACTTCAAACTGTACGGAGGTTGGTTAATTGGACGATATGTGTCGGAAGGGCCTGCTACTGTGCTTATATAACCATATAACAATTTACAGTATGGAAACAGGCCATATTGGCCCTTCTAGTCCACACTGATTTATATGAAACTCCACTAGTTCAAACTATCCACTCCCTTGCCCATAACCCTCCAATCTCCTCATATCTATGTACTCATCTAACCTCCTCTTAAGTGGCAGAATTGACCCTGCTGCAACTACCTCTTCCTGAAGATCATGCCACTCAGCCACCACTCTCTGAGTGAAGAAGCATCCTCTTATATTACTCCTTAAGTTTTGCCCCCTAACCCTTAACTTATGACCCCTTGTTCCAATCTCCCCTACCCTCAGGGAAAGAGCCTGTTCACATCTACTCTATCTATTCCCTTCATAATTTTAAATACCTCTATCAAATCCCCTCTCAACCTTCTACACTCCAATGAATAAAGTCCCAGTCTACTCAATCTTTCTCCGTATTCAAGATACTGCAATCCAGGCAACATTTTTGTAAACCTTCTTTGCACCGACTCTACCTTATTTATATACTTCCTATAATTTGGAGACCAGAAATGCCCACAATACTCCAAACTTGGTCTCACCAATGCCTTAAACAGTCTCAAATTCACCTCCTAACTCCTATATTCTATGCTATGATTTATAAAGACCAGCATATCAAAAGCCTTCTTCACCACCCTATCTACATGGGAATCCACCTTCAAGGAACACTGAACCGTTATTCCAAGATCCCTCATATTCCTTCAATATGATATCTAAATTTAAATTATACTTATGTACATGAGAATAAATCATTAGATGACAATGCTGTGGCAGAGCTGAGTCAAAGGATTGTTTAACTGAGAAACAAAAGGTGGAGGGAACTGATAGCAATTTAGAGACTTCAGGCAAATAAATACATTTTCTGGAGATTTAAAATTTGAGAAGTAGAAATAGGTGAAAAAGTAAATATTAATGGTGAATGATATTGAGTTTTACATGTTGAAAATGCACTCCTGGAGGCTGATGTTCTCTATACATTGAATTGAAGCCTGAAGTATTCTATTTGAAATGCTTAATGTATAAATTTTTAAATGGGAATAAATCCAAAGTGATATCACTGGACTTTGTTGGGACCCTCCTGTTTTGGACTATCTGGGTCATGGCTCATGCTATGATATGACCACTGTCAATGGGGGCAATGGGACTGCAACTACAGTGCACAGTGCAGAGATGTTGCAACCTTCCACGCTGATGCCAAAACACAAAACCACAGCAAATGAAAATGGCGAACTCGGAGCACGTGACCAAGGACCCAGTGGGACATTTTTAAATCATGGCTCGCAACCTGCTGCATGGTTTCCTCCCTATGTTACGGGGAGGGGGGGGGGGGAAAGAAAAGTGTTAGGATGCAACTCTTGGATTCAATTTCTCTCAAAAAACATGCTCATGATGTCCATCACAGCAGGATGCACCTGGTTAACATTCTTTGAGGGGTAGAATTTCAGCACAAAAAGGTGCAAAAAATTTTTTAAAAGTACAATAAAGTTTCCAGGCTAAAGAGGCTGAACAGGGATAAAAGCAGGGTTAATGGATGGAGCATAAAAAATCAATTGGATCATGAGGGGATGTCAGTGGGGGTGGAGAGGTTGGGGAATAGAAAAGCAAAACAGTATGTAAATAGTGAGAGTCTACCAAATAGTGGTGGTCAGAAAGATTTAATCCTCTCCTAAGAAGCATAGAAAGTTAATGATCAAGCATCTAAATAGTAGGTCTTGCCAAGACTGTATAGGCTTTGGTGCGATCACACTTGGAGTACAGAGGTTAATTTTTGTCTCCTTAAGGAAGGATTTTTTTTACCTAAGTAGAGCAGTGAAGATTCAATGAACTGATTACTGAATTGAGAGAGATTGGATGAAAACTGGTTCGAAAAGTGGTTAGAAAACTGTGGCATGATCTCATGAAACCTTAATAGCTTTTAAGGGAGCTTGCCAAGGTAGATTCTGTGAGCAGCCTTTCCATGGTGGAACTCTGGAATGTTTTCTCAAGAAGTTGGTTGACCTCTTCAAAATGAGATGATGTTCAGCACGGACTAGTATGGCCAAACTAGCCTCTTTCTGTGCTGTACATGGTTATATGGTTATATGAGAAGGTATTTCTTCTCCGGGAGTTTTGAATATTTTGAATGCTTCTTGCCAGAAATGTACATATGGTCTTTTTTTTTGAAAATTTTATTTTATAACTTTTGCAAAATACATACATAGAAAATAATCTAACAAAAAAACTCACTAAATTCCTACAATCCCCCCTCAGCTAACCCCCCACCTACCCCACCCCCCACAACCCCCTCCATTGGATCTAAAGAAAACCAATTATATTGGGTATTTAATAGATGCTGCCTGGTGTGCCAACCTCTCACATCACACAAAAAAAACATTTACTTTATCTCCAAACCCATACATTTCAAATATAAATTCCACATTTTAACAAAAAAAGGATAAATATTTTGCAAATGATGTTATCTTCTCTAAATAAAGACATGATTGTATTTCATTGTATATTCAATTCAGCATCATTCTTCAACGTAACAGCAATACATTTTCTAGCTACTGCCAACCCTAAACGTATAAATGCAATTTGAGATTTGTCCAATCGCAAACCTGTCATTAGTGTATTCATATAACCCAGTAAACACACCAACGGGTCAAGTTGCAAATCTATCTTAAATAATTTTCCCAAAAAGGACTAACTTTTGTACATACCCATACTGAATATAAGTAAGTACCTGTCTGTTCTCCACATTGAGAACACAAATCCGAAGAACTAAAACCATATTTTATCAACTTCTCAGGGGCTAAAACCAACTGATGTAAAAGGTATAATTAACCAAACTATATCTCACATTAATTAATTTTGTAACACTATCAACACGCATATTCAATCATTCCTCCCAGGATAATGTAATAGATAAATCCTTCTCCCATTTGTCCTTTGTTTTATATACATCACCCTTAGTCATCTTTTCCTGTAATAACACATACATTTCAGAAATAAACCTTTTCTTTCCCTTATCAGCAATTAATATCTCAAATTTCATTTGGCCAGGTAACACCAAATCTCATCCAAAAATTTCTAACAATAAATCTCAAACTTGATAATAAGTAAATAAAGAATTTGGTGATATACCAAACTTCTCTCTAAGTCTATTAAAAGAAAGAAACATACATGCTTCAAAACAATCTTTTATCAGCTTCACACTTTTCATTTCCCAATCTTTCAGATAGGGGTTGTTAAGAGAAAAAAGGAATTATTTTATTCTGATATAATAGTGAAATAATAGCTGAAATTTAGTTCCTATAATCTGGACCCGTTTATACCAAATATCCATTAAATATCTCAATACTGGCAATTTATACTTTTGCAAAAGAGAAGAATTTCATTTATATATAAATTGATGTATTTTATTCTCAGAAATCTGATCTAACACCACCTTAGCCCATATTGGAGACTGATCAATATCAAACATCCTATTGATAAATTTTAATTGTGCTGCTTCAGAATAATTCTGAAAATGTGGTCATTGAAGTCCAACTAAATCATACCTCCATGTCAACTTCTGCAGAGAAACTCTTGACAACTTACCTTTTCATAAAAGCAAACAAATTACTTTATTTAATTCCTTAAAAAATTCCTTGGTATAGCTCTCGGAATAGACTGAAAAAGATACTGAATATGACGTTATATATTCATTTTAATACAATTTACTCATCCAAAGTTAAGGGAAAGTCTTTCCGTCTATTTAAATTCAATGTAATCTTATTTAATTATGATACCTAATTTAAACTATACAGACTTTGATATTCTCTTTCTATTATTACTCCTAAATTCTTAATTTTATTAGATCATCTAAATTTGGTAAGCTGTTTACACTCTGAATAATCTTCATCCGATATCGATAATATCTCACTTTTATCCCAGTTAACTTTATAACCTGAAATCACTCCATATCAGTTCAACATATTTTGTAATGGTTCTAAAGAGTTTCTAGGATAAGATAAATATATCAACACATCATCTGCAAACAAATTAATTTTATACTCTTGTTCACCTATTTTAATTCCCTTAATATTTGTATCTTGTCTTATCTCTTGAGCCAATGGTTCTATAACTAATGAAAATAAGGCTGGTGACAGTGGACAGGCAAATTAAATGCAGGCTAAAGCTATTCATTCATCACTACCCGAGCAGACGGATTAGTATTATAATGCCTTAACACAACTAATAAAGAGTGGTCCAAATTTAAATCTTTCTAACACTTTAAATAAAAAATTCCACTCAACACAGTCGAAAGCTTTAACCACGTCTAGCGCTAGTATCATTGGTTGGTTGAGTTGTCTTGAAGCATTAATTATTGTAATCAATTTAGTAATATTATCAGCTGAATATCTATTTTTGATAAAACCTGCTTGATGCACATGTACTAATTTTAGTAGAAAATTAGCCAATCTGTTTGCTAATACCTTTTCTACCATCTTATAATCCACATTCAATAAAGATATTGGTCTATATGAAATCATTTTTAATGGATCTCTGTCCTTCTATGGAATAACTGTTATTATTCTTCTTCTTTGGCTTGGCTTCGCAGACGAAGATTTATGGAGGGAGTAAATGTCCACGTCAGCTGCAGGCTCATTTGTGGCTGACAAGTCCGATGCGGGACAGGCAGACACGGTTGCAGCGGTTGCAAGGGAAAATTGGTTGGTTGGGATTGGGTGTTGGGTTTTTCCTCCTTTGCCTTTTGTCAGTGAGGTGGGCTCTGCGGTCTTCTTCAAAGGAGGTTGCTGCCCTCCAAACTGTGAGGCACCAAGGTGCACGGTTTGAGGCGATATCAGCCCACTGGCGGTGGTCAATGTGGCAGGCACCAAGAGATTTCTTTAGGCAGTCCTTGTACCTTTTCTTTGGTGCACCTCTGTCACGGTGGCCAGTGGAGAGCTCGCCATATAACACGATCTTGGGAAGGCGATGGTCCTCCATTCTGGAGACGTGACCCACCCAGCGCAGCTGGATCTTCAGCAGCGTGGACTCGATGCTGTCGACCTCTGCCATCTCGAGTACTTCGACGTTAGGGATGAAAGCGTTCCAATGAATGTTGAGGATGGAGCGGAGACAACGCTGGTGGAAGCGTTCTAGGAGCCGTAGGTGATGCCGGTAGAGGACCCATGATTCGGAGCCGAACAGGAGTGTGGGTATGACAACGGCTCTGTATACGCTTATCTTTGTGAGGTTTTTCAGTTGGTTGTTTTTCCAGACTCTTTTGTGTAGTCTTCCAAAGGCGCTATTTGGTTTGGCGAGTCTGTTGTCTATCTCATTGTCGATCCTTGCATCTGATGAAATGGTGCAGCCGAGATAGGTAAACTGGTTGACCTGTTATTAATGCCCTTGAAAATGACTCTGGAAATGAACCTGTTTCTGTTGCTTCTTTAAGTACTTCTGTATATACAGGAAGTAGCAAATCATAAAATTTTTTATAAAATCCCATTGTA
>NC_091473.1:110727792-110880292 GCF_036971445.1 Narcine bancroftii
AGGGGCGTATCTGGTATACCTCTCTGCCGAACGAAACTAGCCCCATCTCTATGCATGCGCTCAGGCCTAGCAGAGGCAGGACATCCTCATGAACTATGAAGATCATTAATATGTGTAACAGTCCCTGTATATAGCACCATAACCGCACTATGCCGTTGGCTTGAATTCTGCTGCCTCCGTATCCCACCAGACTCATTGACCTGATGTATGTTTTGACCTGTTCCACTTCTTTTCCATCTGGTTGAATGTCTTTAGTGACATGAAGTGGCAGTTCACTCCTGTGTCGACCTTCATCTCCGCTGCCTTGCCATTGACTTTCTCGGATACTAATGCCTCGCTGTCTCCTCTGATACTAGGTTCTGCTGGGTTGCCTGCTATCTGTGGGTTAGCCCATCGACATAGGGGCTATCTCCCTGCTGTTCCAGCTCCAACTGGTCCATAGCCCTTCTAGGTCTAGTCCGTGTGTTGGTTTGCTGCCTGGATCTGCAGCATCTGCTGGAATGGTTCCTTTTCCCACAAGTTCTGCCAAACACTGGGCCTATTTCTCTTCTCGGTACATGATCTCCTCTGCAGTTGCCACATCCTGCCCTGGACAAGGGTGCAGGTTGGCCTGCCTGGCTCTTCCTCCTGGTCTCCAGCCACCGTCTGCTCGCCGGTCCTGCACAGATTGCGTTTATGCTGGTGGCCTGCTGTTGTGGAGAGAACAGCTTTTTGCTGTTTTCCTCAGTAATTTCATATGCTAGACAGGTAGAGATGGCCTTTGCTAGCGTTAGCTCGCTGTCGCACAGAAGACTTTCCACATTCTGTTGTCAAAAATACCACAAACCATCCTATCTTTAATTATCCCTCACAAAACCTTCCAAAGTTACAGGTCTTCACCCTGATTTTCAGATCGCTGATGTCTGAATGGATTTACTCGTTATGCTTTTGGACTCTACTATTAAACTTGTGACTTTCCATCACCACGTTTCCCTATGGATTGCACATTTCCCTGAATTTTTGTTTTAAACATTCGGGGTCCTCTCTCGACTCAGCGGGCTAGTAACAAGTTCCCCTTCACACACTTCATCTGCGTAAATGAGTGACCTCTCCCTTTCAATGGCTTCTGGGCCTGCCAAATTTAACAAAATGTGCACTCTGGGGTGGGCAGGCCCGTCGCTGTGCGCTGCTGCAATAAATATGTCGTATTCTTGCTCAAAAACTACACCATTTCTCTGCTACATTTCCTTCAAATGCGAGTGGATTGGGCAGTCTACATCTGTCCATCATTAAGGAGACTGTCGAAAACGTGATTCTAGTTACTCACAGTGACTGATTGGGAGCATCCCAAGCCTGATGCCTTCCAATCATCTTTCTGACTGCATGTTCGTTATGACATGCTGAATAACTAGACGAGTTGGCAGATGAGGTGAACCAAGCAACTTTACTGTACACGATCAAAGACAGACGGAGAGAGAGCCCATAGCACGGCGTCTGCTCCCTGCTAGTACTCATTCAACTAACGCGCCCTCGTGAGGCTCACCCAAGCACAGTGCGCTGTTGCAAGTACAGTGGCTGCAATGTGATTGCAGCAGATGCTGAGCAGCAAATGGCAGTCTACAAGTGGAAAGCTTAATAGGAGATCTAAAGGGAAAGTAATTCCCTCACACAGCGTGGTGAGCACATAGTAATGAGCTGCCAGTAGTAGAAGCAAGTACACGGGTCTTTTTCTGTGCTTTTCTTGTTGAGATTTCAATCCCTCAGCAAAATTAGTTTCCCAAGGTGCTTCCTTAACTACTCTGATTGATATCTTTGATGCCTTTTTTTGAAACTAGAAGATATGAAGGACCCAGAACATGTTTGACACCATTAAATTTCATAAATTTACAAATTGGATAGATGAAAACTTGACTCCATAGTCAGAAATTAGTTATTCAAGTAAACCACAACATGCAGAAAGAGCTTTCAATTCATCTATGGAGCATTAAGTATTGGTGTATAGGTCCAATTATTTCAATTCAATCCACTTTGAATGATTATCAATCAGTGCTTTGGAATTATCTGATCAGCTGGGTATAAATGCCACAGATATTGGTTAACACTTTATGGTGGAAGGTAATATTAGATTGTGCTACAATGTCTACCATTCTCATTGACTATTCATCCAGCAGATTCTTATCTATTCTTTTTGGCACAGATCCTGGAATTCTCTGTACATGAGCACTGGAACCAGTTTCTCCTCTGACCCATCAGTGCTCACAACTATGGTCTATTGCAAAACTGCTGGCAGTGTATCACCAAAGAACATCACTGAAAGTAAATACACTGATATGTCTGTCCATGGTCGCATGCATTGACAAGCTGATGCCTTCATTGAATGAACAACACCTTGTTTTCCTATTTTGGGAGTCTCCAACCAGATGGCATAAATATCAACTTCAACCTCTGTTTAACCCCCCCACCTTCCCCAGTATTTCTCTTTTCCTCTGATTCCCTTCCACCATCTCCGCAGCCCATTCCCTTCCTTCTCCCATCAGAGAGCAATCTTTCTTAGCCCTCTAGCTTCTTGCCATCACCTCTTAATTGTTTCCTCTTCTATCCTCTGACCTGTATCCACCTGTTATCTGCTAGTCTGCATTCCGCCCCAATGACCCCTCCCCCCCCACAATTACTGATGTGTCTTCTGAATTTCAACACACTTGAAGAAAGGTTCTGACCCAAAACGTCGAATGCCTTTTGCTTTTCAAGGAGGCTGCGTGACTGTGTGTGTCTGTGTCTTTTGAGGAAGGACCAAAAAGGCAATAGCTTCAGGAAATGAGGTCCTTTGATTAGGATTGCTGTTTAGTTAACCCAAGAGCAAACATCCTATGAAAGCAACAACTTGCAACCACAACAGAGCTGCATAAAACACTCAAATGACAAAAGAAAGACCTTAAATCTTATGAATGCAAGAGCCTGCAAATGATTACTGATCATGTGTTGAAATTTTCCAGATCGTGAATGCACAGCTTCTATCAAACACTGGAATCATCTGGCATAGGCTTATATATTAAAACATGTTATTCCAACCTTGCGCAAATTACAAACGAGGCCAAATTTAAAATATTCATGTCATCTCAGGCCCCCTCCTATTAATGGATACTGGCGCTTTGAAGTGGGTTCAGAAGAGAGTGTTTTGCATCCTCTGGGAGAAAGACTATTTTGAAGTCAAGGCCCTCAGTTTTGAAAAGAGTTGAGGTTTAGCCAATTAACTTTCTAAAGTTGCTGGATAAATATTGGCCTGAAACAGTTCCCGGGCTTATAGAACTAAACTAATTACAAGACAAAAAGGACCAAGGAATGGCCTGATTTAAGTCTTTAACAATATTGTCCATTGCATGTGATACAAGTAAAAGCAAGCTATTTTGGCATTAATCTTGTGGCAGAAACATTCTATATGTAATTGGAGAGTATAGATTAAAACACTTTTTTTCATCCACAGGCTAACAAATTCCAAATGAAAACAGCTGAGGTTTAGGCAGTCAGCTCCTGTACAAGGGAGCTGGATAAATATTTGTTTGGGAGGAACATTAAACTCTTATCATAACTTAACTTCAAGCTGATACAGTGCATTCAAGTACTCCATGATTTCTGCTTTTGGAATTTGTGGAGGGTGGGCACACCAGGGCAAGGTTAAATCATGGGGTCATGACTATTTTAGAATTCTGCTTAATTATTCTTGGAATCAGTGGATCTTATTCAGAATCCTTTGGGGATTAAACAAATGGATATAATTTATGGATTGTGGAAAGAGAAGGCTTGATGATCAGAATTATTCTTTCTGGTTCAATCCTTTGACACTTTTCTACTGTTCCCTACCAATCAAATCCACAATGCCAGAACTCAGCAGCGAAAAGTAAAGATGACCAGCATGAGAATGCAAATAACATCTCTCTGGAAGTGAGCAGCCAATACAAATAATTTTCACCAATGATTTGGGCATTAATGAATGTGTTCCCCAAACCAGTGAAGCATTTGGTACGTACACAATCTTGCAGCTCTAATTTTATTATTAAATGTGTCTTCTGGTTGTTTCAGATTTTGCTTCTGTGGCAGTCAGCAAAAACATTTTGTAATTAAATTTGTTGGGAGAAACCTTCAGATTTGCTCTGGAACAATAAGGAATGGAGGCAAAACCAGCCCAAAGCCCATCAGCGTGACAACATGGAAGGGAATAATAAAGCTCTTCACCATTTCTTCTTGCCCCAAATGGTTGTAGATAACAGCCTGTTTGCTAAGAATGGTATGGCTGGATCGTTAGTTGCTTCACTATGAAAAGACGCCAGCTTTAGAGTCATCTAAAATTATGATATTTGCGGCAGGGTCCCTTCTGTCATTTAAGAGAAGGTTGGTTGTGTACATGGATGTGAGGGGTTGCAGGGTTATGGGCGGAGAGCAGGAGGAGGAAGCTAGTGGAGTTGTTCAAGTGAACCGGCGTGGACTTGAAGGGCCGACATGGCCTGTTTCCACACCGTAAACAGTTATATGGTTAGTTATGTTGGCTAATGTTTATATAGCACCAGCCTTAAGTAACCATTGCACAATTTGTTTTAGGGTTAGATTTTAAACTTAAGTGGATAATTACAGAAACAATGGAGCAGCTTGTTTTATAAATGGAGGAAAGGAAACATGAAATAAGATTGAACTTGCTTTGGAAGGAGGAAGTCATTGGAACAAAGTAGCCTTGCCTTTCTGATTCATTAAATCTGAACCAAATTGATTTTATTTCCCACGTGCACTTTTGATGCAACAGTAGAATTTTTATTAAAAAAAACAAAAAATTAGATGGTGTATGTGCCAAATGTTACCAAGAGATAAACAAGGTTGGGAGGAGGTGACTTCAGTAAAGATCTCTTTGGTTATAAATCAGAGTTACTGTATATTTTGGCATACAAGTCAAGTCTTGAAACCCTCAAAAAGCATGGGGGGGGGGGGGTGGAAAAAACAGGGGCCGACTTATAAGCCAGATACAAAAATGACTTTAAATTCACCTAAAAACATTTGACGTAGATTCAACTTATAAGATGACCCTGGAAGCACCTCCCCTCACCCCCATTATCCATCCAGACATTTTATAATTGTAGAGTCCGCAACCCCTGCTCCTGCCTGGGAGCCAACACATAGCTGTGATTCCTGCACCAAGCATACTCGGGCAGCGAGGCAACCAATGTTTGGAATGGAGTTACCATCACCAACTCAGGCTGCAGCCAATGCTAAAGACTTGGGACCAGCACCATTTGGCATCTTCTTGGCCAGAAGCAAAGGTTTTTATTTAAAAAAAAAACTGATTTTTACTTGCTTGCTAAATTTACAGATTTTTTTTTACTTGGGATTCGGGGTGTTGTAAATAAATTTGGGTTGTTGCAGGGAGGCCTGGACACCAGTCTCTGGCAAATTCCTGGAAGAAAATGTGGGAGGGGGGGAGGGGGGGGAGAAAGGGGTTGACCTCCTATAAGCCTGATTATATGATAAAACCATGAAAGCGAGGCTGAAAATGGGGTGCAAACTTATCTGAAGGTTGACTTACATGCAGAAATGTACAGTAATTGTAGTTAAATCTAGGGGCATTTTATAGACTACCCAGTCAACACGTGGAAGAGGACAGTTTGTTTTGAACAGACAAAAAAAATCTTTCCTGCACACAATACTCCAAATGCAGCCTAACCAAAGTTTTATATAGATGCAACAGGAAGTCCCAAACCCATGCTCACACCTGTGCACTTACTTTTGTATCAATGCCCGACACAAGAGGCAAACATTATTTTTTCTGTTTATTATATCAAATAACACCATTAATTATTCCAAGATCAGGTATCCCTGTATAGATTTAATGCCAAGTAATATTTCCTTTAATTTTAATTACAACCCCAGGTGGCTGCTTGCATTTGATCAGAATAATATCACCATTACTATAAAGAATCACAATTATGGCCTTTACAATTAAACTGTCAGTCCATTGGGAGCAGATGCTAATTATGGAGAACTTTGCACTGTGGACTTTATCAAGAACAGAATTAAAGCTATCCATTCTCATTTTGCTTAGGAATCTCACAGTGAAAGGAGTCAAAATATACTTTAATAGATTTGAGGTCAATTCTAAAACACAAACAGTGCTCACAGTATACTAGCAATCTCAATCAGAATTGTTACAGAATGCCAAGTATAGGAGAAGGAATTGTCCAATTTGATGCAGTCGGTACTATTTTGAGGGCTTGTGGGTTGGTTCACTTCAGCAGAGCTGAAGGAGGTTTGTAAGGCATTGCACAATGAAACCCAGAAGCTATCGATTTAAAGGAGCCAGAAGGGAAAAAAAGAAAAGTGCTTTATTCTCAGCCATAAACCTCTTTGATGAAGAGAAAATGTAATGAAAGTGCCTGCTTGTCAGGAGGAGGTCACATTGAACTATTTATTTTAGTTTGTTGCATGCTTTTTAAATGGTAAGATTCTCTTCTAGCATATTTATATTTGGACCTTGCTGTTTGGTAAATTCTTGAAGCAACAGAAGAAATTAATGATAAAAAGCATTTTGCATGGATAAAATGCACAGATTGTTATACATGTTATGAAGGATAATACTAATTAAACTAAAAATACAAATGTATATTGCTATCGTGCAGCATAATAGGTGACTGAACACAAGATTTCTCCTGTTCCTGGCAAGGTAACTTGCTGCTGAACTCTTCCTGTCTTTGCGAAGGACCTGAGCTTTCTCCAACTACTCTTACTGTCCGAGACACAAATAGAATGTTAACAAAGCAGAAAGAGAATAACCCCAATGAATAGAATAGGTACAGAATAAGTAATTTCTGATCACCTAACATTTAAAAGTTTACGTTCAGTCAAAGTACAAAGTAGATTACTAGAACATAAACCATTGCTGCCAAAAAAAACACTTCAGTGGTCAAAGCTGAAATTGTAACAAAACAGATCAACATTGGTGTTAATAATGAAGGAGATAACTAAGCCATTTTAAAGAAAATGCTTACTCTCAGACATATTTTGCATGCCAGAGCACTTCCGAATCTTGATGAATTTTATGATCTACTGCAATTGCAAAATTTAGTCTTTTGGAAGCAAATCTGCTGATATTTGCTGGAAAAGTCATGAAAAGACATTTGACTGGGAAAGAAATGGACCTTTCCTTACAACATGTAATAAAGGCGAAGGAGATTAAATCAGATTAACACTGCCTTTCCTGAAGCTAAAGCTATGAATGAAGGAATGCAAGAAGGTACAAATGATTTTGGGCCATTTATCACATTGATCTTCACTTGGGTTTGGCACACGAAACAATCCATAAAGAAGGAGTGCTGTCTGCTACAAAAGGCTACATTCTACAAATAAAAATGTGAAAGGAAAGCTAAAAATACTCAGTATGTCAAGCATCATCTCACAAGTAACACCCAGGATAACAGAAAGGTCAGGATTATGCTGCAGAAAAAAATAATGACCAAAATATTAGGATGGAACATTACAATTATGGGGAGAAGCCGGACAGAAAGATTTAATTTCCTTAGGGTGCTGAGAGAGGACCAGATAAGTTTTACAAAATATTGAAGGGCATAGATAATGCTAGGCAGTGAGAAACCTTTTCAGTATGGCAGAGGTATTAAAACTAGAAAGCAGTAGCTTAGGGTGAGGGCTCAAGAGTTTAGAGGCGATCCAATCTTTTTACCCAGAGGATGGTTGGGATCTATAGGCTTTGTTTGAGTGGGTGGTGGAGGCAGGTATTCAAGTATCCAGATGAGCACTTGAATCAATTGACAGAAAGCTCTGAAACAAGTAGTGGTAATGGAACAACTGGGTACAATGATCAGAATGGGTGTGGTAGACAGAAGAGCCAGCTTCTGTCTGGCTCCACAAGTCTGATATCAGAGGTCAGCGACCCCTGTTTCAATACTGACCAGAAAGTCAAAGCTTGAAGTTTTTAATCAGGAGATGACAAGTCGAAAAAGGAAGGTTTGTGCTAGAGTGTTTATATATGGCAAAAAGCTTCAGTATACAATGCCAAAAGAATATGGTAATAGGAAAAGTAAAGAATTAGTCAAATGCTGTGAATAGCAACTGCAAAAATCAATATCCATATCAACGGTCTGCACAAGAAGTAAAAATGCTAAACGCTGAAAGTTGTAATAGTTAAAACTGCCTGTCTTGATATTGTGTCTATATCCCCCCCTTTTGAATCAGTATCCAGTAAGGGTGAAGCTGTGAACTGAACCCGATCTGGGTTGGAGACTTCCAACCCTACCAAATTTAAACAGGGTTAATTCCAAAAACGCAAGACAACCAGTAAATCCCCTCTCACCCCTGACCACCCCCCAGCCCTGGCCCCCCCACCTTCACTCATTTCCCCTTGAACACGAGCTTTACAACCTTCTGTCTCTGGTTCTTTCAAAGTAATAATAGTTGAAAAATAAAAAAAACTGAATAAAAATGAACTAAAAACAAGCTGTTGGATAAACTCAGCAGGTCAAGCAGAATCTGTGGAAGGAGAGATTAATACTTTGGGTCATGACCATATACCAGGTCTAATGAGCTGCACTACTCAGTGAAATATTTGTGTGTGGTGTGAAGTTGCTAAAGAGACATTTGTTGGTTTTACCATTATTCCTTTCAGATTCTGCTGCCCATGTCCACCTTACTGCTTGTTACTTTATGGTCTTTCTTTGAATTCAAGGTGAAATCTGTTGAAATACTGAACCATACATGCCTCATTATCATTTACTCACGTTGAGGTGAATAATATGTTTATTAATTCACTGGGAAGTGGTTAAGGCTTACTGCAGGGGTTAGCTGGCAGGTATTCGATACCATTTCCCATCATTCTCTTCCCAGAAATCATTCGGCAAAATTACAAAATGATGGAAGTTAAGGCATTGCCATTTAATCCAACGTGCATGTAAGTGACAAATAACCTGTCGCTCACAATGATAAGCAGGATACTTTTTTTTTAAAAAGTCATTCACACCAAATGGTGTTCAGGTTACCCTCTAATCAAATGCAGCCTTTTTTGAGCTATTGTGATGTTTAGGGGATAGTTAAAAATTAACTACATTATTATGCATGTCACAAATAAGTCACTGTGGATGCACTTAGTATATTTCTTTCCCTCAAGGCCATTAATGGACCAGTTAGATTTTCAAAAGGATCCGTCAACTTCACAGTTTTGTTTCCTGATAACAGCTCATTGTAAAATTTCTAGATTTTCTTGTTAAATTTCATTGAAATTTTCAAAATGCTAGCATAGGAATTGAACTCCAATAAAGTAACAGATACGTAACTTGATAAGGGGGAGGGGTGTCAAAAATATGATTAAACTAGTATTACCTATCTTGTTTCACTGACTCCTGTGAGTGTCTCAGTGTATCACTGTTGACAGCTGTGAAGAAGTTTTTACTCAGATGTCCTGCCTTCTTGTCTGGAGGGGGATGATTGGTGCTTACTTTAACATGAGCACTTGCAGTACACAACATACATTTATATCTCACTTCAAGGCTGGACTTTGGTTTCTTTTGACAGCAACTGCAGATTACTGTTGGCACACGACTCCCACACCACCTGCATATTTATCCAAGGTTGTGTCAAGACTGATGAAGTTACCCATTTTTTATTGAAACCCCTGTAACAAACCTCGCAGATTAATTCAGTGAATTAAATAGGTCTATAAATATGCAAATTGATTATGGGACCATTATTTTGAATTCCAAAATCATATTTCCAATGGAAAATTATTTTTTAGAGTACTTAATTTTAAAATATTATTCTTTTTTTTGCACTCCTATTCAACACTAAACCACAAGATTTATCAATAGGGCAGAGAGTGGATATCTTATTGTACTTTTTCAATTAATTTCCTTCAGCTTAGCTGGAGCATTTATATGTGATGCAGCACCATGTGTGAAATGCAGCTAATTGCCACATTAATGTGCAGGTGTATGCAGCCAAACCAGTGGCTCTCAACCTTTTTCTTTCCACTTACATAGCACTTTAATAATCCATTACTAACCACAGAGCGCCTGTGGCCTCCAATGGCATTGGTGCTCTGTGATTAGTAAGGGATAACTTGAGATGGTATGTGGAGAGGAGGGGCAGAGTTTGAGAACCTCTGCTCTATAGGTAAAGTACTGAAAGCTGTTCTAAGAGATCGGATATACAATTATTGGATAGTCAGGGACATATTAGGGATGGGTTTGTGTGTGGTAGGTCATGTTTAACCAATGTTTTAGAGTTTTTCAAGGAGATTAACAGGAAAGTTGACAAAAGAAAGGCTGTGGATGTTATCTACATGGACTTTAGTAAGGCCTTTTTCAAGGTTAGTCAGGAAGATTGAGACACTGGATATTCATGGGGAAGTAGTGAAGTGGATTAGACAATGGCTAGACAGGAGAAACAGAGTAGTGGTGGATGATTGCCTCTCAGATTGGAGGCCTTCGTTACTGGAACCATTGTTGTTTGTCATTTATATCAATGATCTGGATGATAATGTGGTAAATTGGATCATCAAGTTTGTGGACGATGCCAAGATTGGAGGTGTTGTGGATAGCAAAGAAGATTTTCAAAGCTTGCAGAGGGATTGGACCAGCTGGTAAAATGGACTGAAAATGGCAGATGGAGTTTAATGCAGACAAGTGTGAGGTGTTGCATTTTGGAAGGACAAACAAAGAAAGGAGATATATAGTAAATGGTAGGGCACTGAGGAGTGCAGTAGAACAGAATTATGCAGATACATAATTCCCTGAAAATGGTGTCACAGGTGGATAGGGTTGTAAAAAGCTTTTGGCATATTGGGCTTCATAAATCAAAGTATTGAGTACAAGAGTTGGGACGTTATGATAAAACAAGACATTGATGAGGCCAAATATGTGTGCAGTTTTGGTCACCGAACTACAAGAATGATATCAATAAGATGGAAATAATGCAAAGAAGATTTACTAGAATGTTGCCTGGAATTCAGGAACTGGGATACAGGGAAAGTTTAAACAAGTTAGGACTTTATTCCCTAGAGTGTAGAATAATTGGGGGTGGGGGGGGGGGTGATTTGATAGAGGTATTATTGAGGGGGATACATAGAGTAAATGTAAGACAGGCTTTTTCCACTGAGGTTGGTGAGATACAAGCCAGAGGACATGGGTTAAGGGTGAAAGGGGAAAAGTTTGAGGGAACCCTGCTATGGGCAGGGTGCAGGTCAGTAGGACTAGAAAAAAAAAATAGTTCAGCACAGACTAGAGGGGCCAAGGTGACCTGTTTCTGTGTTGTAATTGTTCTATGGTTCTATACTAAAAATAAGTTCAGGCAATTAACTATTAATATGTGGTATCATCAAACATACACCAACTCTTTAAAGGTCAGTCTGATTGACACTAAGAATTGAATCCACGCGGTGAACTTATACCATTACACACCTGAGAATATGCCAGAAGCTCCATGAATAAGGCTCGGACAGATGTTTAAGGGAGTGTAGTTTCCTGGCTCTCATCTTTGGCTCGTTCTGCCAACATTGTGGCAACCAGTAGATGGAGAAGGAAGTTATATTAATCTGCAAAGATTCTGCTGATGCAGCTGGGTGATGAGAACAAATATGGCAAATATATATTTTTTATTATTATCACATCAAGCAAATTTGCTTGTTTTTGGCAGTCACTGTTATTATGTAAGAAATTGCAGCATTTTGCAATGCTTCCTTGAAAACCATGGGCAGTTCATGCACTTTTGCCACTGACGATGGAGTGAAAAGTATCAACCAGGAGATGAGAACAACTCCTTGCTCTTGAAGCCTTGAATCAACAAAGATAAGCCAATCATCTATTAACTGGAAGTAACACTCAGTGCTGGTCTGAGAGGATAAATAGATTAAACGAATCATACTGTGGAGTGGGTTTTCAACCAATCCCTTTCACACTTCCGGGAAAAAAATGTAACAAGTCGAGCTATGTGGGACTTGGCCTGCCAATGCAATCCACGCCCAAGATTCAAGAAAATAAATCAGTCAGTGACATGCGTGGCATTAGCAAGCTGAGCAATTAGGATCAATTATGCTGTTGGCACTTGCTGGTATACCTTGCGTGCAAAGAACAGCAGGCCCAACGGTACTAATTCCTGGCAGAGATGGTACCTCTTCAGCTGCACAGAAAATTAAGAGGCGGGTGAAATGATTATCTGTTTATTGTGCAACTAAGAATGAAACAATAAAGGTGGTGGTAATTGTAGTTCTAGAACATTCATAAGTTTCAACTGCTACCTGATGTTTGTAGATTCAACAGTAAATCAATGCAGACTGAGACAGGCTGAAAAGACAAGTGACAGTATTATCTGGAAACGTGATTATCAAACAAACATTACTGCAGACCTTTATAATCTTGATTCCAAAATGTTAGTCTTAAGAGGCTTATTATTCATATCAAGTGGGCTTTGTCTGCTCTGCAGAATGTGAATATAGAGCTGAAGAGGACAGCTACGTTATCAGTGAATGTAATGGCCATCATCTGGAACGTTCAAACATCTAATGGCATAATCAAATGTCGAATGGCATATTTATCACTCAATTAAGTGTCATTTGTGCACATTTAAAATTCATATTTCAGCATTTTATAGCTTTTACCTACTTGGCACTTGAGTTTGCTGTTTCAGTTCAAAACATTCCACAATGACAATTTGGAATTTCCTTGCCCATTATTTAAAACAAAAATCAGTTGGACAGGTACCTGGATATGAACCATTTAGAGCAGTGGTTCTCAACCCTTTTTTATTTCCACTCACATACCACTTTAAGTATTCGCTATGACATAGAAGCTCTGTGATTAGTCAGGGATTGGCATGTGGGTGGAAAGAAAAAGTTTGAAAGCCACTGTTTTAATCGTACCTAATCGACTGGTTAGGTGCCCGGTTTCAGAACGCCAAAGCAAATGGACCAATGACAATTTTTCCCAAGCAAAATATTTCAGTAACAATAGGGTCTAGAGCAGTGATTCTCAGCCTTCCCTTCTCACTCACACACCACCTTAACCAATCCCTTACTAATCACAGAGCACCGATGGCATAGGGAATACTTAAAGTGGTATGTGAGTGTTTAATAAATAACATAACAATTACAGCACGGAAACAGGCCATTAGGCCCTTCTAGTCCACACCGAACCAAACACCCCTTTCTAGTCCCACCTCCCTGCACAATGCCCATAACCCTCCATCTTCTTCTCATCCATATACGTGTCCAACCTTTTCTTAAATAATACAATTGACTCCGCCGCCACTATTTCTCCCGGAAGCTTATTCCACACGGCTACCACTCTCTGAGTAAAGAAGTTCCCCCTCATGTTACCTCTAAACCTCTGCCCCTTAATTCTTAACTTATGTCCTCTTGTTTTAATCTTTCCTCCTCTTAACAGATATAGTCTATCCACATCCACTCTGTCTATCCCTTTCATAATCTTAAATACTTCTATCAAATCCCCTCTCAACCTTCTATGCTTCAAAGAATAAAGACCTAATCTGTCCAATCTCTCCCTATACTCTAGATGCTTAAACCCAGGTAACATTCGGGTAAACCTTCTCTGCACTCTCTCCACTCTGTTTATATCCTTCCTATAATTAGGCGACCAAAACTGCACACAGTTATACAACGTCTTATACAATCTCAACATCACCTCCCAACTCCTATATTCCATGATTGATAAAGGCCAGCATACTAAAAGCCTTCTTCACCACCCTATTCACATGAGTTTCTACCTTTAGGGAACGATGTACCGTTACTCCTAAATCTTTCTGCTCTTCTGTATTCATCAATGCTCTCCCATTTACCACGTATATCCTATTCTGATTCTTCTTACCAAAATGAAGCACCTCACACTTATCAGCATTAAATTTCATCTGCCATTTTTCAGCCCACTTTTCTAAGCAGCCCAAATCCCTCTGCAATCCTTGAAAACCTTCTTCATTATCCACTATTCCACCTATCTTAGTGGAAAGAAAAAGGATGAGTACCACGGATTTTGAGGGATATGGACCAAATACAGGCAAACTGGATTAGCATAGATATCAGGAGGTCTGCAATGCTGGATGCGAATCAAAAGAATCTGCTGGATGAACTCAGTGGATTGATCAGCATCAGTGGTCTGGGTGGGGGGAGGGGCAGGGTGGAGAAAACATTGTGTTGAATCCTTTCAGCAAGATGTACACAAAAGTGCTGGAGAAACTTAGTAGTTCTTGCAGCATCCTTAGAAAAGGCAGTTGGTTTAAGGCCTGAGCCCTTCTTCAGGATGCCATAGATCTGGCAAACACAAATAAAAGGGAGGGGAGAGGGTTAGGGGAAGAATGCAGGCCAACAGGTGGATGCAGGTGTGAGGGTAGTAGAAGAAGAAATTGGGAGGGCATAAGGTGAAGAAATGTAGATCTGATTGGAGAATTTGTTGAACTCCAAATGTATTTTCCTGTGAAATTTTGAAGTTGTAGCATGAACAAAAAAATGGCATGATTCAAAAATACAGAGAGCAGAAGCCATTTTTGTAAGCACTGAACAAGAATGCCAAATTCATTGCAGAACAGAAATTTATGGTGTCAGAGAGGAGATGGCAGCTATTGATATTGCCAAGATATCTATGCTAATCCAGTTTACCTGTATTTGATGGTGGAAGTGGACATGCATCAAGAATATATGTCATAATTTTTTGCAAATTTGTATAGTGACTGCACCTCCTCCTTCAAATTATTCCTAGGATTTCAGACCTGAAATGTTAACTGGGTTTCTCTTTCCACAGATGTTGCTGAATTCTTTCTGCATTTCCTGTCGTTTCAGATTCCAGCTTTAAATCCGCAGCTTTATTTGTTTTCCTAACAACCGCACAGGTCTTTCATCACTTTAAATGTGTACATGTTCTACAGTGGAGATCATGAACAGTAAAGAAATTACAATTGGAATCAAGCTATATTTGTAACATACATTGAGCAAAGTTTCACTGCTTTTTATGCAATGAGGGATATTCATTTTCCAGACAGATACAAAGGTCCTCAGAAATCAACATCTTTGCTTTCAGGAAAAGTCAAAAAGAGTAGGAGGGAACAAAGGTGCTCACTTTGAAACTGAGTGCTTTTGAAGAGACAGTCCTGGAAATCTTTGATGATAACTGCAGGTAGAGGTTTGAGATCTATGCCTTCCACATTATGAGGCCAAGCACCAGAGGCTTTTTACTTGCTTTTCGTCATTCAATGCAGGTAATTTTCATGTTTTGAAAAAGCATAGAATTTATTACAGCAAATCACCAGCTTGCAGCACAATTTCAAGCTAACTGTAGCATCAGAAATTTTTTAAAGATTAATTTAATTTTAACAATACAGCACGCTAGAAGTCACTTCCGTGACAGAATATAGATATGTTTTTGGGAGATAAATTTGGGAAGGTTTGTTCGTGTAGGTCACATACAAACATTTCAAAACAGATCTTATTTAAAATACTAGAGCTCTGCTCATGATAGATATGTCAGGGCCTCGGAGCCTTTGCAAAAGCTTTGGAAAGTGCCCAAGAGATTTCACTAATGGATTGTTGCTTACAAAAAGGCAATAGATGGAAGAGCTTGTCGGAGCCACAGATTGTCTGCAGTGGAGCTTGCTGTTCTAAGAGGGTCATGTGGTTTTTCAAGCAGAAAGAGTCAAACAGGTTTTCTCAGTGAGAGAGTGAGCGAGCGAATGAACGAACTGGTTTCTGCAGTCATGGCAAGTTGGGAGCTTGTTGAAGACCCATTTTGAAGATGAGTTGTGAGTGCTTAGTTCAACCTGGTCAAAGCCCTTGTGGTTCATGCAAGAGGAGACGACTGGCTGTCTAATGTTTCACTTAAGAATAAGAGAAACATAAATGAACTCTGTGGTGACCTGAAAGAAAGAGGTTTTCATCTGGAGAACCCTGAGGGGGCAAGACACTGAAGTGGCTGATTTAAAAAAAGGAATAAGTTGAGGGTGACAGCGTACAACAAATCTCTCTCTCTGAAAAGCGGCAAGAACCTTCCTGAGCATAAACCATTTACCTTTCAAGTACCAAAGCCTGGTGAACTTTACAAATGTTAAATTCTGTGCACAGTATAAGAATTGCCTGCAACCAGTGAACTTGGACGAATGAGAAGTGAGATTGGACTGTGAATGAAATAACTTTTCTGAACTTACACACACATTGCATACATGTGTGCTTAGAATTAGAAGGGGGTTAAGTTAGTTAAGTCAATAGTGATAAGTTAAAGTTTGATTCTGTTTTCATGTTTAAAGATAATTAAAAGCAACTTTTGTTTAAGTAACCATTTGTCTTGGTGTCTATTGCTGCTGGGTTTTGGGGTCCTCTGAGCTCATAACACTTCCATGCCATCCAATTACACTCAATCAACCTACCAACCCCATACATTTTGAAGGGTGGGAGGAAACCAGAGCATCTGGAGAAAACTCAGGCAGGTCATGAGTAGAACGTACAAACTCTTTACAGATGGCACTGAATTTGAACCTGGGTCGGTGTCTCTGTAATATCATTGTGCTAATTACTACCCTAACAGTGTTGCACCAACTTCATTCCCCAGTATTCCCACTGCAATTTCAGAGGACTTCAATTTCAAAGAATAACAAACTACCTAAACTAACAAAGAGCTGGTAAAATGGATTAACAATTTGATTATGCTAACGTTCCCTTCATTGATGTCCAAAGGTTTGCTCATATACAAACCAATAAACACAAGAGAATACTCCACTAAAGTTGTTGTCTCAAAGCATTATTATAAACAAGCTGTTTACTGCCAGTCAGCATGTTAGAAAGTCACTATATTCAAAAAAGGACAAGGAGTATTTTGGTTCCAAGGTGCTCTGATTAAGTACGAGTAGACAATTATTGAACATATTCAGCCATCAGTCATATTGAGAGCGTAAATTAATGAATGCTGGCTGATAGATGGTATTTCCAGCACTTGTGGTTTTCATTTCCATCGTCTGCAGTTCTTTGATTTTCAAACATTCTTCTTTCAGTCAACCTAATTTAAAATAAATATGAATGCAATTTATTGCCCAATGCCTCAAATTTTCCTTCACTTCATTTCCCACCTTATTTGTGACTTTCCAGGATGTTTCTCTGTGTTCTCTCTGGGCACTTCCTTGAGTGAATTTGGGCATGGGTCACCCTCAGCCTTGACTCTTAGTGACAGAACTGCTTAAAACACCTTGAACTTGAGGAGACAGGACCAGACAACATAGCTGGTCAGATACAGGGGGACTATGCAGACCAATTGATAGAGGTCTTCACGGACATCTTCAACATCTCACTACAGCTGCCCATTATTCCCGTAGGGGTCAAGATGGCCACCATCATCGCGATATCCAAGAGGGTGACAATAACAGGCCTCAATGACTACCACCCTCCACCATTGTGAAATGCTTCAAGCATCAGATGAAGGATCACATCAAAGCACAATTTAAATTTACCAATAGAAGAAACCATTCCACAGATGATGCTAGAGCCTTGCCACTTCACTGTCCTGGCCCACCTGGAGAATGACACCTCATATCCCAGGCTGCTGTTCATCGACTTCAGCTTAGCATATAATATGATCATTTCACAGAGGCTGCTGGAGGTATTGTCTTCTTTGGGACTCAACAATCCTCTCTGTAACTGGATCCTGAACTTCTGAAATAGGTTAGTAGCAGAATCTCAAGAACCTTCATGCTGAGCACTGGTGCACCTCAGGGCTGTGTGCTCAACCCACTCCTCCTCACACTACTGATCCATGACTGCAACACCAGATCCAGCTCCAACAGTGTTATCAAGTTTGCAGATGACACAACAGCAGCTGGCCTCATCAACAACAATAACTCATAGCACAGAGGTGGAAAATTTTGTGAAATGGTATGAGTAACAACCAGGATCTCAATATGGAGAAGACAAAGGGGATGATTGTGGACTTCAGAGGGTCCAGGAATGACTACACAACAACTCTGTAGTAGAGAGTAGAGAGCACCAAGTTCCTTGGGAGTTTACTTAACTAATGATCTATTGTGATTTCACAAGACACTCAACATTTCCTCACTTGTCAGGAAGGCGCAACAGCAACTGCACTTCCTGAGAAGACTGAATTGGGCCAAGCTACTGGCCACCATTATGTCAACCTTCTATAGGAGCTCTGTCGAGAGTGTGTTGGCCAGCTGCATCACATTGTGGTACAGTTGCTGCAGAGAAATGGATCAGAGGTCAATACACAGGACCATAAGAATGGCAGAGATAATCCCTCCCACTCCCCCCCACCCCCCAATCAATGTGATCGACCAGGAACATTGTCTGAAGAGGACACACAAAACGATTAAGGGCCCCTTCCACCTTGCATATAGCATATTTCAGCTGCTCCTATTTGGGGAAGAGATACAGGAGTATTAGAGCCAGCACCACTAGGCTAAGGAACAGCTTCTTCCCATGGGCAGTGAGAATGCTAAACAACCAAAGGAATGGATTACACAAACTATCCAAGACTTTCATGTACAAAACATCATTTATATACACAGATGAAATACATGTTCAGCATATGTATTGTTTGTCTGTCTGTGTGTTATGTCTGGTGGTGTATCTGCATGTTTTGCACTGAGGACCGGAGGGCACTGTTTTGCAAGGTTGTACTTGTACAATCAGATGACAATAAACTTGACAAGTCCATTATCTTAAGGTCTTTTTGATTTTTTTTTGGGTGGGCAAATAAAGAAGCATTGGTTTCAGTAATGGATCTAGGCACCGAAAATACAGATTGAACTTGGCTTAAGGTTCAAACTGATAGAGGGTTTGACTGACATTGGGAATGCTGCCATAGTGCTAGAGATTCTGTATGCCTCAGCTTGATGAATTTAAAAAAAACATCATGAATTACCCATCAGATTTTATGGTGGAATCAATAACAAAATCCTAATTAAGCATGAATAAAAAGCCAGGAACTTTAGTTACTTATGTACATGTTCACTTTACCACCTGGCTCACACTGAAGGTAATTTAACATTTATTTAGGATGATCATTTTTTTTGTTGTTTTTTTTCCTGTTGGCAGTTAAGTGTTATTTTTTTTTTAATAAATTTTTTTTCTCCCTCTTCCTCTTGCCAATTTAGAATGTAGAATCAATCACAGAAGAACTTTACTGTTGCTTTCATTATTTTGTTGGCTCTTTAAAAATGTAGGATTTGTTCCCATAGATTTATTTCACCAGGAATTAATTATTTTTGGCTAGATATAACTCAAACATGTATTAGTAGCTGTAACAACTCACTTTGCATGTATTAGTTCTACAGAGTATTGGATTGCTTAAGCAATGCTTTGCAAGTTTGACTTTCTGATAGCAAACTTCTAACAAGAACTCTGCATGGACTCATCTACGTATGACATTACTTAAGGTTACTTTGCTGTAACAGTGTTAAAAAAAAAGGCTCCAAATAGCCAGTGAAATAGCTTGGGGAAAAAAAATAGGAAATTTGTCCATAGATGATTTTATGACTGCTTGTGGAAAGTCATTTTCATTCTAGGCTTACAATCATCCAAAAAAAGGATTGTTCAACCATTGTAGAATGTGTTGTATTTAGCACACTTTGTAATAAGACACAGCAGGCTGTTGATTTATTTATACTTGGTCGAGGCCCACCTCAATTGCAGAATGAACCTCATACTTTTGCAGCTGAGTTGAGGACAAGGCAACAAAATTTTGAAAAAGGAACACCAATGTTTTATTAATAGAGATAATTTTCAAAAGTCAGTAGAGTATTCATTTCTGAGGAGAAAGTAACCTAAAAATTATGAAGTGTTCACAGTGGTGGTGCCATACAGGGAGCTAATGTCTTGGAGGGTTGCCTTTTGCATTTGTCGGAAGTAGGATTTGTCTGCCTGCTTCCTTCTTAATCGGAATTCATTTGTCCTTGCCATTTTAGGCAATGAAGTAAAAAAAAAATTACTATCTTGTTGTGGATCTGAGATTAAAGTTTGTAGCAGAATTCCTCTTGGATCCTGTTGATTGCTTTCATTGTAGTAGAACATGTGCTGATGACCTGGGCATACTGGATCTGTGATAGTGTCAGTTATACAGTGTGGCCCAACTTGAATGCACCAACCAAAAGGTCCCACCCATGCAGGATCCAAATGCTTGTGTTTGACCTTCTAAACCCCTCCTATCCTTGTAACAGTCCCATATTTTTTTTCCTTAAACATTGCAATGGTACCTGCCTCAGCCACTCTTCCAGAAGCCCATTCCATATGTCCAACACCCTCTATGTAAAAATGATATGCCTTTTAGGATGTGGAAGCTATGGAGATAGTGTAGAGGAGATTTTCCAATCCAGGTAACATCCTGGTAACTAAGTCATGTGAGCAAGATTAGCAGAGCTAGGACTTTTCTCTTTGGACCATAGAAGATGAGAGGAGACTCAATAGGAGTCTACAAGATCAATAAGAGACATAGATAGGGTGGGCAGCCAATAGCCATTTCCCGGGCAGGAATAGAAAACACCAGAGGAAATGTGTATAAAGTGAAGGGAGGGAAGTTTAGGGGAGACATCAAGGGCAAGACTTTTTTTTTTAAATGCAGAAAGTTGTGGGTGCCTGGAATGCCTTGCCAGGGATGGTGGTAGAGGGTTATGGGTTAGGGAGAGTTTAGTACTTTTGTTTTAAGGAATATATGGGTCAGCACAACATTGAGGGCTGACGGGCCTGAATTGTGGTCTAGTGTTCTATTCTCTGTTAAATCTCTCCCCCTTACTTTAAACATGTCCTCTGGATACCGATTTCCCTTTCTCTGGGCAAATAGTCTGCCTTCACCCGATCTCTTCCTCCCATGGTTTCGTACACTTACAGATCCTGTGCTTCAAGGAATAAAGCACTAGCCTGCTCAACTTCACCAATAGGGTTTGAGGACTATGAAACATCTGTTTATTCCACAGGGAAGTCACTAAGACACCAGACCAGCCCAACCTTTGTGACTAATACAAACACAACAATGTTCCTCTTTCATTTGGACTTGCCGGAAGATTGCACTTGTTTCTATGAAGTGGCCATATATTGCCTCTTGTCTCTCACAGAGTATGGAAAATATATTGACTGGCTGCATCATGGCCTGGTTTGAAAGCTCAAGTGCCTAGGAATAGAGAAGGCTGCAGAAAATGACAAACCAAGAAAAGTTCCATCATGGATATTGGCCTCCTAACCACAATATGAGGCAGTCTCAACATAGCCCCATCATAAGGGATCTCCGTTACCCTGATCATAAACTCTTTCCATAGCTAACCTTTAGGAAGAAAGAGAGGGCAGATTATTAGACTTTTTCCCAATGTAAGGCAGTCTACTACTAGAAGACATTGGTTTTTATGAGAATGCAAAGATTTCAGGGAGATCTGAGGATCATGTGTTTCACACTGTGGATATATGGAATGAACTACCAAGGGATGTGGTAGAAGTTAATGCATTTGAACAGTTACAGGAATATTAAGAATTTTGAGGGATATGGGACAAAGACAGGCAAATGGGATTGGTGTAGATTGCCTGGATGAGTTGTGTCATCAGATCGGATTCTGAGCTGTGTTTCCATGATGTTCAGGACCGTCACTTTTGAGGGTTGTCTATGGGGCTCTCCACTTTTCTGGTTCTACCCTTCATTTTGAAGAATCAAAATTCCTGGCAGGTGGTTTATTTTAAAAAGGAATGGCCATTACAGATCAAGCCTATATGGGCTTGACTAAACAAGGCTTTATTCCAGTGGCAAGCAGTCATTTCAAAGCAAAATTTATTTTAAAGATAAAGGTAATTTTTTTTTAAAAAGCAAGTCGATGAAGCAAACAGGATATAAAATGGTGCAGCATGCCTGGTGGAAGCTATAAAACTTGACAAGACAGACAGCATCTTCCAGAACTTGTGGCATAAAATTTTTGCCCCCCCCCCCCCACCTACCATCGTGTTTGGTTGTATTTGTGATGTTAGATGCAGGTCTATGTACGAGAACAGACCAGACACAGAAAGGCTGAATTGGAACCAACCTCATCAGTAACCCTCTATTCATCTCCTTACTGGTTTCCAAGAAACACAAGAATAAATGAGCACAAATACTGGACCTATTTTCACAACTTCAATTGTTAACAACTCATCTCCAAGGAATCCTTCCTAAAATTCCATCTGGTAGACTAAACATAATCATAAAAGTTGAAAAAACATGTAGTTTGCAACTGATGGCGTCACGATACTTCCCATCTTTTGCACAAACTGCATCAATGTTATCAGTCTTAATAGACTGCAAAACTTCCCCGTTCAGGCCAAGCAAACAGCCCAGAAACCCTGAGGCAACATTGACTTGTCCACATGTATTTGGCACCCTCCAGTTTTAGGAGATCACCAGTTATTCCACCTTGAATTTATTGGTCAATTTAGTTGGATCATTCAATGCCATGGAGGAACATTGAAATAATGTGAAGAAATATGCATATTATGGTTCAAATTTGGTATTTCTCAAGAGGAGGATGCCAATTATGTTGAGAATTCCCCCTGAATAATCAAGTTATGAAAATATAAATGTTATTAAGGTTAGCAGTATAATAAGTCAAAATAAGATCTGCTCCAAGCAGAAATGGAGAAATAAACATGTTTGGAAAATATATCATGGCATCATATGATCTGTAAGCTACCTAAAAATCAAATCTTTAGAACCTCTCCAAATCGGCACATGAAGCTAATGTATAAAAACTCATTTCCTAATAATGGCTTCTATGTGGCCTAGGATATTTTGCTGTGTCAAAATTTCTGGCAGCATGAATCAGTACACAATAGAAATTGTGATTTTGAAGCTTTGGTTGCAAGCACATTCCCATTTATGTTATCAAGCTAAATGATCAATACCAGCATCATAATAAGAAGATAGAATGAAAATTATCTGATAACTATATCAAATTAAATTCTTACCATCATAAATATTGCATTACTCTCAGGGGAAACAGTTTCAAACATCAAGGACAATTTTGCCGTAGAGTGATGCAGGAATACGTTTCAACATGATTTGTGTGTAAGTACACCTTCATTTTTACTGAAATTGAATAAATTGATACAAGAAAATATGTTGAAGTAACATGAGAACAAAGTAATTGAATGTAATTAAAATTACTTGCTTGTAAATTAAAAGCAATGCTAACACCACATAATTTGCCTCCACGTTGAGACAGTCTATTATGGTAACGCACTTGAAATATACACTAATAATTGAATTGATATGGTTGGTTCTATGTTCCTGAATTATCAGAGCTGAATAGTTAATTAGGCTGCCAGCATGAAATATGTACAAATCCTTGGAAAGATAAAAATGAACTACACGGGCAGGTGCTTTAACATGCAGAAGAGAAAAATCCGGATGAACTATCCAGCCGAGCACTGAAATCCTGTGGTGACCACTTGGCCAATTTATTCATGAATGTTTTGGCTGGCACGGTGTGGTACCTACCTATTTCAAACTGGCATCATTCATGCTGGTGCCCAAGAGTGTGGCCATCTGCCTTAATGACCACTAATCAATGGCACTCACATTCACAGCAATGATGTGCTTTGAGAGGCTGATGTTGAAGTGTATCAGCTCCTGTCTGAGCAGTGACATGGATCCTTTCTAATTTCCCTACCACAGCAACAGGTCGATGACAGATGCCATCTCACTGGCTCTGCATAAAATCCTGGAATACCTGGACAGCAAAGAAACATATAACCAGAATACATTTTATGGACTTCAGTTCAGCATTCAACACCAACATCCCTCCAAATTTAATGACCAAACTCCAAGACTTGGGCCTTAATACCCACTGTGTAATTGGATTCTGGATTTCCTCATCTCCAGAACTCAATTAGTGGGGATTGGTACGACATCTCCTCCACAATCTCCATCAGCATTGGAGAACTACTTAGCCTCCTGGTTTACACGTTTTACACCAATGACTGTGTGATGTGGCTTGTTACACAAAAAACTGCCCTGATACAGATTTCCTGATGGTACCACAGTAGTGGTCTTTATTAAAACGGGGTGATGAGTTAACATACAGGAGGGAGATTGAAAACTTAGCTGAATGGTGTACTAACAACAACCTCACACTGAATGTTACCAAAACAAAGAGGGTGATTATACACCATTGAAAGGAAAATCCAGAGGTGTACGATCCATTCATCATCATTCGAGGATTGAGAGGTGGAGAGCATGAGGAAATTTAAATTCCTGGGAGTCACTAGCACTGGGTACATTTCTTGGACACAACATACTAAAGTCATCATGAAGAAATCATATTAGCAGCTTTACTTCCTCAGGAAGTTGCAGTGGTTCAATAATGACATAGGAAACCTTGGCAAGTTTCTACAAGTGTTTAGTAGAAAGGGTGCCCATGATGAGCTCATTGACTTCATCCACTGCTGCCAACTTCCACCCAGACCTGAAATTCACTAGGTCTGGTTCCAACAACACTCCCCTTTCAATCTCTCCATCTCCAACTCAGGAGATGGAATTCTTAACAGAGATCTTCTACAAACCCATTAATTCCCACAGCTACCTTGACTAGACCTCTTTCCAACCTGTCCCCTGGAAGAATTCCATTTCAAGTGAAACATTATGCAAACCAGTCTTCTCTTACATAGATCACAAGGGCTTTGAACAGGCTGAAGAAAGAACTCACAACCAGTCTTCAAAATGGGGTTTTTCCACATCTCTCCCAGTCTACCCTCCCCCTCCCCCTCCCCCCACCCCCATCTCTCTCTCTCTCAAGCCTGCCACAATTTATTTCCTTTAAAACATATTATTCAATATAAAATATAGCAATCTGTCACAGCACCCATTTCAATTCCCCATCCCAGTCTCTTGCTGAATGCTTATCCATAGTCTCATGCACTACCAGACTGAGACCACCGCAAATTGGAGGAACACCCCCTTATCTTCCAACTGGGCATCCTCTGATCAGATGGCATTAATATCAACTTCTGTGGCTTTCATCAAAACCTCCCTCACCTCTTTCCCCCACCCCCCCACCCCCATCTTCTTCCCACAGTTCTGTCTCCCTTCCCCATTTCCTATCACATAGACATGATACATTCTCACCTCTTCCCTTATCAACACCTTTTGTTGGTCTGGATCCCTTCCCCAGCCAGCATTGCCTAAATTCTGATATTCCCTGCTTCTGGCTCAATTCTGCTTATTAATTGAAGAAGGGCTCAGGCCTAAAATGTCAGCAATAGATCTTGGCTTTTTATGGATGCTGAAAGACCAGCATTTTGATGTGCTTTTTAACTACAATCCCAGCATCTGCAGACTTTAGTGTTTCCTTCAAAAAGAATCTTGGAGTTTTATGTTCTCTGATGATAAAGTTGAACTTTTAATTCTATCAACAAATTTGGTATAGCTTTTTCTATTTTAACTTGCTTAGAATGAAGCATGAATAATTAATTGATTTTTATATAAATTTTAAAATGAGATCTTCCTGCTTAAACCAATGGTTCTCAACCTTTTTCTTTTCCACTCACATACCACTTTAAGTAATCCCTATCCCATCGGTGCTCTGTGATTAGTAAGGGATTACTTAAGGTGTACGTGAGTGAGAAGGGAAAATTGAGAACCACTGCTCTAGACCCAATTATTACTGAAATATTTTGCCTGAGAAAAATTGTCATTGGCCCATTTCCTTTGGAGTTATGAAACCGTGCACATAACTGGTCAATTAGATATGATTAAGGCAGTGATTTTTCAAACCTTTCTCTTTCCACTCACCTACCACCTTAACCAATCCCTTACTAATCACACAGCACCAACGGCAGAGGGATTATTTAAAGTGGTAGGTGAGTGGAAAGAAGAAGGTGGACAACCAAGGACTTAAACTTTTAATCTTCTGTTTCACATCCTGGTCATCGATTTGATTTTTTGCAAATACAGTCATTTCAAAAGTATTCTACTTCTTTAAAAAAAGTTCTCTTGCATTCAATCTTGATTTAGTCCACAAAATTAAATGTTTCACCAACTGACAGGGAGCACAGATTCAAGTATTTTATAACACACACGTTAACCATGCCGCCCAGGCTTTTTTTTTGTTTTGGGGCTCCCCGGGCCGCCCGGGCTCCTCGTGGGGCTCCCCGGGCCGCCCGGGCTCCTCGTGGGGCTCCCCGGGCCGCCCGGGCTCCTCGTGGGGCTCCCCGGGCCGCCCGGGCTCCTCGTGGGGCTCCCCGGGCCGCCCGGGCTCCTCGTGGGGCTCCCCGGGCCGCCCGGGCTCCTCCTGGGGCTCCCCGGGCCGCCCGGGCTCCTCCTGGGGCTCCCCGGGCCGCCCGGGCTCCTCCTGGGGCTCCCCGGGCCGCCCGGGCTCCTCCTGGGGCTCCCCGGGCCGCCCGGGCTCCTCCTGGGGCTCCCCGGGCCGCCCGGGCTCCTCCTGGGGCTCCCCGGGCTCCTCCTGGGGCTCCTCGTGGGGCTCCTCGTGGGGCTCCTCGTGGGGCTCCTCGTGGGGCTCCTCGTGGGGCTCCTCGTGGGGCTCCTCGTGGGGCTCCTCGTGGGGCTCCTCGTGGGGCTCCTCGTGGGGCTCCTCGTGGGGCTCCTCGTGGGGCTCCTCGTGGGGCTCCTCGTGGGGCTCCTCGTGGGGCTCCTCGTGGGGCTCCTCGTGGGGCTCCTCGTGGGGCTCCTCGTGGGGCTCCTCGTGGGGCTCCTCGTGGGGCTCCTCGTGGGGCTCCTCGTGGGGCTCCTCGTGGGGCTCCTCGTGGGGCTCCTCGTGGGGCTCCTCGTGGGGCTCCTCGTGGGGCTCCTCGTGGGGCTCCTCGTGGGGCTCCTCGTGGGGCTCCTCGTGGGGCTCCTCGTGGGGCTCCTCGTGGGGCTCCTCGTGGGGCTCCTCGTGGGGCTCCTCGTGGGGCTCCTCGTGGGGCTCCTCGTGGGGCTCCTCGTGGGGCTCCTCGTGGGGCTCCTCGTGGGGCTCCTCGTGGGGCTCCTCGTGGGGCTCCTCGTGGGGCTCCTCGTGGGGCTCCTCGTGGGGCTCCTCGTGGGGCTCCTCGTGGGGCTCCTCGTGGGGCTCCTCGTGGGGCTCCTCGTGGGGCTCCTCGTGGGGCTCCTCGTGGGGCTCCTCGTGGGGCTCCTCGTGGGGCTCCTCGTGGGGCTCCTCGCGGGGCTCCTCGCGGGGCTCCTCGCGGGGCTCCTCGCGGGGCTCCTCGCGGGGCTCCCCGGGCCGCCCGGGCTCCTCGCAGGGCTCCTCGCGGGGCTCCTCGCAGGGCTCCTCGCGGGGCTCCTCGCGGGGCTCCTCGCGGGGCTCCTCGCGGGGCTCCCCGGGCCTCCCGGGCTCCTCGCGGGGCTCCCCGCGCCGCCCGGGCTCCTCGCGGGGCTCCCCGCGGGGCTCCCCGCGCCGCCCGGGCTCCCCGCGGGGCTCCCCGCGCCGCCCGGGCTCCCCGCGGGGCTCCCCGCGCCGCCCGGGCTCCCCGCGGGGCTCCCCGCGCCGCCCGGGCTCCCCGCGGGGCTCCCCGCGCCGCCAGGGCTCTTCGCGGGGCTCCCCGCGCCGCCAGGGCTCCTCGCGGGGCTCCCCGCGGGGCTCCCCGCGCCGCCCGGGCTCCCCGCGTGGCGTTCCCCGCGCCGCCCGGGCTCCTCGTGGCGTTCCCCGCGCCGCCCGGGCTCCTCGTGGCGTTCCCCGCGCCGCCCGGGCTCCTCGTGGCGTTCCCCGCGCCGCCCGGGCTCCTCGTGGCGTTCCCCGCGCCGCCCGGGCTCCTCGTGGCGTTCCCCGCGCCGCCCGGGCTCCTCGTGGCGTTCCCCGCGCCGCCCGGGCTCCTCGTGGCGTTCCCCGCGCTGCCCGGGCTCCTCGTGGCGTTCCCCGCGCCGCCCGGGCTCCTCGTGGCGTTCCCCGCGTCGCCCAGGCTTTTTTTTGGCTAACCGCGCGCCCAGGCTTTTTTTGGCTAACCGCGTCGCCCAGGCTTTTTTTGGCTAACCGCGTCGCCCAGGCTTTTTTTGGCTAACCGCGTCGCCCAGGCTTTTTTTGGCTAACCGCGTCGCCAAGGCTTTTTTTTGGCTAACCGTGTCGCCAAGGCTTTTTTTGGCTAACCGTGTCGCCAAGGCTTTTTTTTGGCTAACTGTGTCGCCAAGGCTATTTTTGGCTAACCGTGTCACCAAGGCTATTTTTTGGCTAACCGTGTCGCCAAGGCTTTTTTTTGTGGTCTGTATTAATAAATTAGAACAACTAATCCTCATTTGCCACCAGGTTTCTTTTTCACCATCCCTGGTTTTGTCCGACAGCTCGTGGAAAAAATAATTAGCTTAAATATATAGCTCTACAACAAGTAACATTGCATGAACTCAACAACTTTCCATTTTGGAATTGGGCAGTCAATCAACATTGAATTTTCACTGGAAGGTAACTCAATGTCCAAGACCCTAGATTTGAGTGATGGGGTGAACCAATGTATTTCAAATTGACACAAATTTGGTTCTACCGTGTCACTGATGTTCCTCAATGTCTCATATATTCCTCTCATTTTTAACACCAGAGGATAAAAATGACATTGGCTTTTTTCTTCCGACGTAGTGATGTCATGTTGAACAGAAATTTCCATCCTCATTTCCTGGACTGGACACAACAAAGTCAATCGCCAGTGGAAACTGTTGAAAAGGGAAATCAATGCCCACAGTAAATATACCCAAGGTGATTTTTTTTTTTTAAAGACTGAAAGAAAACATGAAGGAGCCTAGTCAGAAGCAGACATTTCACAGCAAAACTTGACAGGTTCATTGATCGTTTCAGGCATTTCAAATTAATCTGATGTCACTCTTCATTCTTGACCAGATTTCATGCACTTGTGATCATCACTAAAGAACTGGGTGGAAAATTTGTAATCTGTCAGCGACATTTCTGTTGGTTAAATTGCTTGGGCAGACAGGAAATTAGAATAGTTTTTTCAACAGCTCAGGTTGTGGCCTTTTATAGAACTGGTGCCATGCAAACACTGAGCTAAGCACATGAAGTTAAAAAATGAGCGGATGTTGTATTTGGCTCTGCTTGTATTTAACTGCAGCTGTTAAAAAATGCGGCAGAGCTAGAAAATCCAAGCCAGGCATCTGGATTTAATTAGAAGACTATACAAGGTAGAAAAGAATATTTAAACTACTTTGCAAAAATTTGCCAGAATCAATCCTTTTTGCTAAACAAAAAATGAGGACATGAATGAGGTTAGCATACAGAATAGAAATGAATGACAGGGTCCTTGCATCTGTTCTCTCAGGCTGACCTTGCTGACTGAGATATGCAGTCAATAGTGGTACTAATTGCCCAGGATACTAAGTAAACCTATTCCACAGCAGGTGAGTGCAAAAATAGAGAGTTGTGCACTATACAAAAATAGGTGCTCACTTATGAAGTTATTGTACATTAAATAAAAATGGACAATTTTTTGAGGGAGACTATAACTTGACCTTGTTTTAAGTTTTATTTTGCTTAGACCAATTTCAATGCACCTTCCCCACATCTACTTTGATCATGCTGTCAAAAAGAGATCAAATAGATTTTAAATAAAATGCTTGTTCAAATTCCCTTCCCCCATCCACACCGATGTTACATTATGGTAGTGATATTCTGCCATATGGTGAAAGACACACAATAGACCAAGTAATATTCCATTGTGTTTAGCTGCAGAAACAAAATTAATTTCCAGTGTCTCATCCAGTTTCAAACCGACTTTTGTCAATTGTAATTGAAGTTAGATGTTAAAACTCTGAGAAATAGGCAAAATAAAATAATAGGTGACTGTCCAGCTTGTAGCCTTGGAAACATTGATTTACTCAAGAATGGAAATGCTAATTGATTGCTGTTTGCTTCACATTAATAAAAAGGAAATTATTTCAGGTTAATTTAACAGATTTTATTTGCATGACAGCTGATAATCTATGACAATACAGTGAAACCTGTTTGCACATTTAATTCTTGCAGACTTTTCAAGGTGATTTTTGATAGCAGGTGTTCAATTATTGTGTTAATGTCTGTTTTATTCATCTGTCATTAAGGAGAAACATTGAATGAAAGTGGGTTAAGTACAAAGTTCACCAATTTAAAGGTATGGAATATTAATTTATCTTGATTTTTGGTTAACAAAACTTCCATCTTGCTGTTAAAGATTTTAAAGCAATCTGTGGGGTTTGTTTCCTTGCATCCAGGTATTGAATAGCTATAACAACTCATGAATTAAGATAATTCATCCACAAGTTCATTTTAATCCTCACAGATGGCAATGGTAATACAGGTGCAAGTAATAATCCTTGATAATATGGGAGCAAAAGATCATATTGGTGAGTGGATTATAACAGAAATGACGTCTGAAAACAAATAGCTCTGAAATTTCCAAAGGAGGATTTAGTTTCTTAACATTCCAACAGCCTGGCCATAAAAAGCAGTTAAACAAGAATGTTTACAAATGCTGAGGTAGTGTTAAATACACAAATGTGCTGGAGAAGCTTAAAGTCTTATTGCATCCATACCTGATGAAGGGCCCAGGCCCAAAACACCCATTACCCTTTACTTCCTATAGAGCAGTGGTTCTCAATCTTCCCTTCCCACTCACTTTCCATTTTAAACAATCCCTATGCAATCGGTGCTCTGTGATTAGTAAGGAATTGCTTAAGGTGATATGTGAGTGGGAAGGGAAGATTGAGAATGACTGCTCGAGACCCAATTGTTACTGAAATATTTTGCTTGAGAAAAATTGTCCTTGGCTCACTTCGTTTGGCATTATGAAACCGTACACAAGTCAATTAAGTACAATTAAAATAATGGTTTTCAAACATTTTATTTCTGACCACAGTTTACAGCGCAGAAACAGGCCATATCCACCTTAAGCAAACCCTTACTAATCACAGAGCATCTATGGCATAGGGAATACTTAAAGTGGTATGTGAGTGGAAAGAAAAAGGTCGAGAACTGATATAAATGCTGCAGGTCCTCCAGAGTTTCTCCAGCACCTTTGTGTATTGGGCACAATGGCACCAATGGAAGTGAGAAAACCAAAGATAGCTCTATGTGCAGAATCAAGAGTCTGCATGAAAAATAATTGGAGCCAAGGGTAGATACAACTAGGATTCTAAATGCAGAGGATATAGAAGCAATTGTAAGAAAAGCATTGGTAATAATACCAGTGCATACAGGTACTCACTGATTTATGACCTACTAGACTTAAGTCCATCTGTACATACATTCGAATCTTTAAAAAATTTATACAAGGAAAAATATACGCGGTTTATGTTGTATTTGACAATCTAGAGCAGGGTTAAAGTTCATGCAAGAGCCAAAATTACCTACCTTGCTAGCCAGAGGTCGAATAGGCTGGGCATGACCATCTTGATTCCCATGTGCATGCAAAAGTCTTTGGTTGGTGCATGTGCGAGAGTTAAGTGCCCTGATGATATTGAATTTGTGCCCTTAACTCTTGCACAATTAGCATCCAACCATAAGTTAAAAAATAGTGCTACAAACAAATAATTACGTGCAAAAAAAAAAGTGCATTCAGCAAGCAAACAATTATAAAACTACTGACAGTACAATATGAGTACTGAACCATTGAGTGCTGTGATTTAAGGTTCAGCAAGGTCACAGCCTCAGGGGAAACAAAGATCTTCTTGGGCCTGCTGGTTCGAGAACAAAGGCTCCAGTAGCACAAACCAGATGTAAGAAGAGTAAAAAGTCCACAGTTAGGGTGAGATGCATCCTTGATGATGCTCTTCACCCTTCCCAGACACCATTCCTGATAAATGTCCTCAATGGTGGGCAATTGGATGCCAATAATCCACTGGGAAGTTTTCACCACCTGCTGAAGTGCTTTAGTCTGTTATGAGACAATTGCCATACCACACTGAGATGCCATAGGTAAGTATGCTCTCAATGGCACAGTGGTAAAAATCCATCAGTACTGGGACAGGAGGTATATTTTCTTCATGCTCCACAGGAAATAAAGGTGCTGATGTACCTTTTTGATCAGGATGGAGGAGTTCAGGGACCAGGTGAAATCTTCAGAAATGTGGACACCAAGGAGTTTGAAGCTTAATACACATTCCACCACAATGCCATTGATGTAAATGGGGGCATAAGTGTGGTTTTCAGCATGTCTGAAGTCCGAATGATTTCATTGGTCTTTTGAGTGTTAAGTGCCAAGTTATTGTTGTATACCATGCAGCCAGGTGCTGGACCTCATCCCTATAGGCTATCTTATTCCCTCTGATCAGGCCAACCACCATGCAAACTTCATGATGATCATTTAAAATGCTAAATTTAGCCATTTAGTAACAGGCCATTTTGGCCCACAAGTCCAAGCTGCCCTATTATGTCTCTGTGTGTTACTTGGGAGGGTTCTTAAATAACTTAGATGCAAGATTCAAATAACAAAAGAGAGTTTACTAACTGATGCCTTCCACCACCTCAGGAAACTGTTCACACCCTCCTATACATAAGTCCCATATTAGTGCATTACAGTTACTACAGTGAGAAGGGTGTATTCTTATGTGGTTATAATAGTTTACATTATCCTAACTATATAACATCATTCCTTCTCAAGATAAAGGAAAATTTAGTGTTCTTTATCACTCTTTTCAATGCAACTTAAGTAACTGAACTTGTACACTAGTTTATTCACATAATTATTTTTAAATATTTATCGATATGTTCTTGTGGATTTGGCTGTGACCATGGTCTACGTGTAGGTGATGTAACTTCTTGTGCTTCACCTGACAACTGCTGTGTTGATGTTTCAGTATTAGTGGTTGTGGTCTCTTGACTTGATCTTGGTGCTGCAGACTTTGCTGGTATTAAAGCTTTCTGCTTCAACACATCTTATGTCAGACGCATGTGAATTCTGTTCCTCCTCAGCTGATTGCCAGAGTCTCTCTCAACAATGCATGATCTTGGTGTCTCAGCTTCTCTGATGACCTTTGCTGGGGTCCATGTTTTCAACATCTGCTCTTGAATATGCACATCCTAGTCTCTGAAGAGTTCTGGCAAAGTCTGTGCAGAAAATCCCAGAAATATGGAATTGAGTTTACAGTCATTGTTATAATGCTAGCGCCCTTCTTTGTTGTCAACCAGTCTTTTTCTGGTTTCCTCCTGGACTTCTGGAGGGTGTATTTTGCTTGGCAGAGATGTTTTATATTTCCTGCCATTTAGAAGTTCTGCTGGGGACTTAATGTCAGCCCTTAAAGGTGTCGCTCATAATGAGAAAAGAGCTAGGTATGGGTCTTCTGTTTTATGACACTTAAATAGTGTGTGTTTCACAGTTCGCACTTGTCTTTCAATGAACCCATGACCTTTGGGGTAGTATGGGGATGCTGTAGTGATAAACCCATACACTTCAGCCAGCTTTCTGAATTCTTGTGATGTGAACTGTGTTCCATTGTCACATATTACTTGCTTGGGTAATCCTTGTTCAGCAAGGAGCACTTATTTCTGAGATGATAGTTGACACTCTCAGGTTTTTCACCCTTTTGAAGGATTCTCAGTGAACAAGTCTGCTCCCACTGTGTGCCATGGCCTAGCAGGTATTTCTGTGGAAATCATTTCCTCTTTTTGTTGTGTGTTTCTGTTGATGCTTTTGGATATCTTCTTTGTCTGGATCTGCTGCAACTCCTGGCAGCTATCTAGACCTCGAATTGCTGGTCCATCTGAGTCTACCATGAGGAATATACAGAGGATGTTCTTTCTGTTATGGCAGCCATTGATCTTAGCTCTCCCTAGCTGCTTGACCATGGATGCACCATAGGCCATTATTGTGACATTTGCTGTTTCTTTTGGATAATCTTTGATTATGTTCTCTGGAAACATCTGGTGATAGCGTCTGAGTGGAAGGTTGTTGCTTTGTGATCCAGTATCCAGCTTCACCTCTTAGTTAAATATTGTAGGCTTGTTCAAGATTGTCCTGTGTATTTGGATCCTTGGTGTGCAACTCGCTTCCTTCTTTCATCTCACACATCATCTCGTGAAGGTGTATGGATTCTATATCCAGCATCTGGATGTCAGAGACCTCATTGTTGTTTCCCCCTCCCCCACTGGTATTACTGTTTTCTCCATACCAGACTTGCACATCTTCGCCCAGTGGTTTGCTTTACCACAGGCTCTACATTCAGAACTGTATGCAGGTCATGAGTTCTGGTCATTGAAGGGGTGTTGTCTGCTGTACCTCCTGCAGGTCTTAGGGGTTTGTACTTTTCTGATTGTGTTCTTTATAGCATCAACTCTTTCATCTCTTTGCTATAGGTGGGTCTGCATAGATAGGGATTTCATTTGCATTCTTGTGGCTTCGAAGGCTCTGGCTGTGTCTATAGCTTCAGCCAGCTTCAAGCTCTCCTTCCCTACAAGAGCCTTTGGCACTTCAGAATGTGCACTCCCTAATATTAGTTGATCAACTAATCTTTCCTCTATATCCTTAAATCTACATTTTGGAGCAAGTTTTTAGGCTGGTGAGGAAGTTATCAACAGTTTCATCAGTCTCTTGCATTAAGCCTTGAAATTATAGCGTTTAATTTTATGATTAGACCTGGGTTCAACGCAAGAAGCAAATTTTGCAAATATCTGTTCGGGATCATTTTTCTCCACTTCTGTAAGCTCCCAGCTATTAAATGAGTCAAGGCCTCGCTCCCCTGTCCAGACAAGTATAGAACTGACCTTCTCCTCTGCTGTTGCATTTTTAAAATAGCTCTTGAATGCTAAATTGCATTTCTGCTGAAACTTTTTAAAATTATTCTTCAATGTCTTCAGCCTCCTGGTCCATCACTAGGTGAACTGCTGTTGCACCAGCCATTTTTTTCAGTAATGTTTTTTCTCTTCTTCCCCTTCATATTTCAGTGACTTACAATCAATTGTATGGCTTTATTCTTGTTCCCTTATACTGCTGCCACTATGTCATATCTTTGTGTTACTTTTTAAGTAACTTACAGATGCAAGATTCAAATAACAAAAGAGACTTTGCTTACTGATGCCTTCCACCATCTCAGGAGGCTGTTCACATCCTCACACATATATCTCACAGTGGTGCACTACAGTTACTACAGTGAGAAAGGTTTATTCTTCCGTTGTTACAAAATAGAACACATTACCTTGACTATATAAAACTACCCAATACACCCAATTTACTTACACTTCCAGAAGGTTTTCAATGGTGGGAGGAAACTGAAGCCCTGGGGAAAACTTACGCAAACATGGGGAGAACATATCAACTCCTTACAGACAGCATGGGATTCAAACCCCAGTCGTGATTGCTAGTGTTGTGAAGGTTTATTGATAAGCAAGAGGGTGAAAAGTTACTGGAGGTTGGCAGAAATATGGAGTTGAGTTACAGTCAGATCAGCTGATGCTGTAGAACAGCTGAGCAGGGTCCTGGGGCTGAATTACCTGCGATTAATTCATATGTTTTTAAGTGTCATCTTGGAGAATTTCCCTGGTTTTTCACCTGCCAATCTTAATTTTGCAAACCCATTAAAATATCATTTTCCCAAATCACAAAATTTTAGGTAGAACATCATTTTGTTCCTTAAGGTTTATGACAAAATTTTGAACTATTAATTTTCCTAATTCTTTATCCATCCTGACATTATTCATTCTATTTTTAATGTTATACCCAGCCTACATGCTTTAAGGTCAGATAACCTTTTAATAATCTCAAGTTCCTTTCTATAAAGGTAAGGCAAGTACAATTTTTAAATTCCACTTTCCCCCTCTTATTTTGAATCATCTGTTCTTTAATCCTTTCTATGACAGCCATGTTTTTGTTCATTTTCCCTCTTCCTGACATCAAGGTACAGATTCAGCATGAGCATCTGTTGCAATCTGGTGTCAGGTAGTTATTACAGATATCTGCTTAAACACACAGCTTTTCACGTCCATGTGTCATTAACAATATCCACAGCAGTTTAAACCAACTTCCACTCTTCCACCCTCTAACAGCTACTCTGTGTAAACTCTCTGACCTTTCGTGCAGATCAAGATTTTAACCCTTTGGGAAAGGACACACGTATGCATATTTCAGCATATTTAATGAACAATTTATCTGATAATATATACTATAGAGGGCATCAACTTCCAATAACTCTATTTAGCCTGTTTGTTGAGAATAAAGGTGGTGATTTTTAGATACAAAAACCTGTCCTTCATCCTAATTATCCTTGTACTTCTGTTTTACCAGAGTCATACAGTCAGCATGGCTGTTCAGCCTCTAATCTGCTAGATTTCATAAGAAACATCAATTGCTCCTTTAACAAGCTATTCAAGGCATTGGCAGTCTGACTGGGCAGTAGGACCCCATTACAGCAGCTCTAGGAGCACTCCCTTTTTTTGGTGGCATTGTTCCATATTACTCTGGAGGAATACAGTATATGCATATACATACAATCAAAATGTCAAAACATTTCTCCCCAATAGAGCTGAACATATCTTTTAGCAACATTATGTTATGTTCTTCTCTTGAAATTGAGCACCATTAGCTCCCATGCACTTGAAAATATTTGCAATCTCACACCAAGATGCAACTCCATGTGGCTTTGGGCTCCTGCTTGAATACACAGGTCGCAGAATTTGAAGGGTGAGCTGCTCTGGTGATATCCTGGCTGTGGTCCAGCAGTGGACTCCCTATGGAATACTAATTTCCTTTTACCTTTGCTGGAGAATCTGCCGGCAGGTTAGGCCTGCTGGCAGAACAAAGAGCCAATTCACTTGTGCGCTTTGAATGGTTACATTTTTAAACTTCCAGTCTGAGGTAGTTATTGTAGAATTCATGGAATTTTGGAAGATGACAACCAGTGCATTCACTATTTTCATAGCCAGTTCCAGGTGGCAGGTCATGAGGTCCTGATGATTTATTGCCTTTCAGACCCATTAATTTTCCCAATATATTTTCATATATATTAATTCTATCTTCAATTTTTTTTTATACATTGCTCCATCAATTACTCAAAGATGGAGGTTGAGAAACAATTAGGTTTTTATTCACTAAAGAACAAAGGCACATCCATACTGCCCGACTGTCCTGCATGGAGGAGGGGGCTGTAAAGCCAGCCAATAGGTGTGCCCAACCAGACAAATACATGCAATAGTGGTTTACCACATTCACCCCTCATCCAGTGGGTGAAGTGGTGCTTAAAAAGTCATAAATTAAGTCTCTCAGGTGGTCTGGTTATTCGTTGTGACCCTTGTAGTACTGGTTGTGCCTGTGGTGCAGCAACGAGGGCCTGGGCAGTCTCGGATGCCTGTATGTGCTCATTGGTGCTGCGCTGGTGGGTAAGCGATAACAAGTCTGATATCCTCTATTGGGGAAGAGGCTTCAGGTGCATCATGTGTGGTCAGAGGTGAGGGGGTGTGGGGTAATCAGTGGAGGTCTACAGGGCCCCTGGAGGAACCAGCTCCTGTTCATAGAGGGGAGAGGTCCCTTAAAATCGATGCTGAGCCATTCTAAGGGCCTGGGTGACTTGATCAGGTGTGCCTTTGCAGGGCTGTACAAGTTCAGCTTGCACTCCACGCAGTCCTGAGAAGATGTGGTCATTTCCCTGACGTCTTCATGGAGTAGGGCAGATTGCGTACCTTGACAAAATAAGCTGTGCAGGTAACCCCTGGATAGCAGAGTCCATTATGCAGAGACTGCAGTTGGCCTGTGTTTGCAGAGGCACAGCTTCCCCTGGATAAGGCATCTGGAGGGTCATTAAGAGCTCCTGGCCGATAGGCAATCTCATAATTGTAGGAGGAGCTTGATCCTCCACCTAGCAATCTTGTCATTTTTGATTTTTCCCCTCTTGACATTATTAAACACGAAAACAACAGAGTGCTGGTCAGTGAGGAGCGCAAAATTCCTACCAGGCAGGTAGTGACTCCAAAGCCTCATGGATTCTACAATGGCTTAAATCTTCTTTTCCACAGAGGGGCCTTGTAATGTCTGAGGAAAAAATGCAAACGGCTTGCCCGCCTGGTTGAGGGTAGCGGCCAGGGCTACATCCGAAGAGTCGTTTTCCACTTGGAAAGTTACATTGTCGACCACTGCATGCATGGCAGCTTTCGCAATGTGGTTCTGGAGATAGCCCAAACGCCTTTTGACTTCAGCCAAGAGGGGGAAATTAGTGGTTTTTAAGAGAGGGATGAATCTTATCAGCATATTGAGGAATTTACTGGGCGCCATATGAGAAAACCTCCAGGCATCTCCTCAAAGCCTTTGTGGTCCTTGGAATGGGGAGCTCTAACAAGGGGTGCATCCTATTAGGATTGAGGCTACTTCGTGGAGAATGGAATCATTGGTCAAGGATAGCTAGAGGTTTAGTCCTGAATATACACTTGCTAGAGTTATAAGTGAGGTTCAGGGTTTTTGCCGAGTGGAGAAAACTCTGGAGGTTGGCGTCATGGTCATCCAGGGTATGGCCACAGATTGTGACATTATCAAGGCAGGGGAAGGTAGTCTTCTACCCATACTCATTGACAATTCTGTCCATCTGCCTCTGGAAGATAGAAACCCTGTTAGTGATATCGAAAGGGACCCTCCAAAATTGATAGAGATGACCATTAGCCTCAAATGCCATATATGGACAGTCCTCAGAATGGATTGGCAGCTGACGATAAGCAGCTTTCAGGTCAATGGTCGAATAGACCTGATACTGCGCAATATAATTCACCATGTCTGAAATTCGAGGGAGGGGGTATGCATCCAGGAGTGTGTCCCGGTTAATGGTTTGGCTACAGTCAATTACTAGCCTGGTCTTGTTTTCTCTTTTACTACTTGCACTCTCCATGGGCTGGTGCTAGGTTTGATTATATCTTTGTCTCGATCTACTGCACTGTACCTCCTGCTCTTGGTAGCAATAGGTTTGCAGCCAGAAGACTGATTCGGGAAGAGAGGTGGCGGGTGTCAGCATTCAGTGTGGAGAGGCTCCATGTGGGTTCTGATTTTAGAGGCCCTCCATTCTGAACTGTTACAGGGGGAGAGGACCAGAATATTTCAAGGTCACACTTTTAAAGTGACACAGGTGTAATGATGGTGATCATGGTTGCAAAGCATCTAGCAATGCCTTACCATTTGATTAGGCAGCTGCCAGCAGGGGGCTGACACACAGTTTGTTATGTGTAATGGAGACTTGCAGCCTCATGGCATTTCTCATGTGCTGTTCATATCAACTTTATTTTAAAGAATTTTTTTCCTTCATCTATGTGTTTCTTAAGAACTCACACATACGAATATAAAACATGGTGTCAAAAGTGAGGTGAAGGAAATACTTTAAAAAGTAAAATCTAAAGTCAGCAACTGATCAGAGAAGAGAAGCTAAAAAAAGTAAAACATGGAAGAATTACATCCACCAACGAAACTTTAGTGGACAGGTAATGTGGCCGAAAATTGGAACATTTTGGATTGTATTTAGTGGCAGTCGGAGCTGACGAGAAAAGTGATAAAGTGAAAGCGTCAGTTTTCTTACATGTCGTGGGTGATGAACCCATGGAGGTATGCAATAACTTCACATTTGATGCTGAAGGAGACAAAATGAAACTGGAAAAAAATAATCGAACAGTTTGAGGCATACTGCATACCTAAACATAATGTGACATTTGAGAGGCACAGACTTTTCATGTGTAATGGAACAAAGTATTGATCAGTAGGTGACTGAATTGAGAAACAGAAGCGAAATGTGTGAATTTGGTGGACTGACCAACTCACTGATAAGAGACAGACATGTATTGTTTTCCAGATAATAGTCTAAGGAGCAAAATTTAAACATGGAAAAAGCCATAGCACTCCACAGAGCTGCAGAAACTGTAAATACGCAGGCAAAAGAGCTGTTCAGTGAAACTAGCTGCAACATGGATGCAGTGAGCAAGAACAGACAAACCATTTAACAAAAAGCACGCCAAAGTGAAAAGAGCGGCATGGCCAGTGAGCAAAAATGAAAGGGACAATCGAAAGCCATGTCGTCGATGTGGTGCACAACATCTACCAAGAAAGTGTCCAGCATATGGTAAAACATGCAATATATGAAACAACAGCAACCATTATGGCCTTTGCTGTAGGAACTAAGTGCAACAAAGCAAGGTTCATGCAGTAGATGAAAGAGAGATAGAGGAATTCTATGTAGCTGTTGTAACTGAAAATAAGAAAGAAAACAGAGACTGGATGCCGAGATTAAAAGTGAATGACATATTCCTTTCAATTAAATTGGATACTGGAACACAAATTAATGTAATATCAGAGATTGATTTTAAGATTAGAACAAGACCAAAGATTATATGGAACAAAAGTGAAGGTGACAGGATATTCAGGTACCGATATACAAGTGCAAGGAGAATGCATGGTCAAAGTGAAACACAAGGACAAAGAACACATGCTAGCATTCATCATGGTACCAAAGGATGTACAGGCCATACTAGTTTTAACAACCTGTGAGAAATTGGACCTGGTTAAAAAAAAAAGTTCTCATTGTGTAAAGCGAAGGAGAGACAATCTATGATGAACTCATGAAGGAGTACAATAACCTATTTCAGGATCTAGGCTGCTTTCCAGAAGAACACATGATCAGAGTGGATAAATGTGTGCCACCGATAACACATCCATGCAGAAAAGTTCCATTTGCATTTCAAAAGCAACTAAAAGCAGAGTTGGACAGGATGGAAAGACTGAACATGATTCAGAACATAGATGAGCCAACGGAGTGGATGAGTTCACTTGTCGTTGTGGATAAAAAGAATGGAACGCTTAGAATTTGCTTGGATCCAAGAGATTTAAACAGAGAACTCTTTAAGCTTCTGATGCGTGAAGAAATCATGTCACAGCTTGCAAATGCAAGGTTTTTCAGCAAGTTAGATGCATCATCAAGATTTTGGCAGTTAAAATTGGATGTAGTAATTTCAAGACCATGCACTTGGCAGATACAGATTCCTGAAGTTACCATTAGGAATTGCCTCAGCATCTGAAGGGTATCACAAAACTATCCATATGGTCTAAGAGCACGTGGATGGAGTTGATACCTCAGTGGATGACATCATATTATGGGGAACCACAAGTATGGAGCATGATGAGAGTCTAAGGAAAGTGCTGGAAGCAACAAGGAAAGCAAACTTGAAGCTGAATAGAAAGAAATGCCAGCTTGGGGAGACAGAACTAACATTGTAGGAGACATTATTGGCAGTGAGGACATCAGACCAGATTCCAGAAAGGTGTCCACCATTGGGAACATGCCAAGGCCACAATGCAAAAAGGACATACAGGGGTTTAATGGAATGGTCAACTATATGGGTAAATACATATCCAACCTCTCAGAAAATATGGCTCCATTGAGAAGACTAATAGAAAAGAACATTGAATGGGAATGGAATCATGAACAGTCATGGAGCGAACTAAAGAAACTGCTCACAGAGGAACCAGTTCTGAGGTTTTACAACCCAGTGAGACCCATCAAGATATCATCAGACGCATCACATAGTGGGCTCGGTGCACTTATTCTGCAAAAATATGATGACTGGCAACCCATTGCGTATGCATCATGCTCAATGAAAGGCGCGGAGAAGTGATACACTCAAATTGAAAAGGAGTTACTCAGCATTACATATGCCTGTGAAAGATTTCATCAATTTGTGTCAGGACAAGCAATCAGTGTAGAGACTGACCATAAGCCCTTGATTGCATTGTTTCAAAAGCCATTAAATGAATGTCCACTGAGAATACAAAGAATGATGATTAGGCTGCGATGCTGTACATGGAATGTAGCATACACTCAGGCTAAGGTAATATACACAGCAGAAACATTGTCTAGAGCAGTTGACACGAGAGAGCCCGCAAAAACCAAAATGGATAAAGACATGAATGCCTTTGTGCACTGCCCATATCAGATGCAAAAATGGAGCTCAAAGTCAGAGACAAAGATGAAACACAGACAACTGAGAAAAAACATCTCGGATAAATGGCCCAACGTGAAGCAGGACCGCTTACCTGACATTTCAGAGTATTGGAACTGCAGGGCAGAGCTATTAACGGTTGAAGACATCATCTACAAAGGAAGTAAAATCCTTATCCCAACAAGTCTGAGAAAAGAGATGCTAAAAAAGGATCCATGGAGGACATCTCGGAATCGAAAAGTGTAAGAAAAGAGCACGAGAAGTGATGTACTGGCCAAGAATTAACAAATGAAGTGTCAAACTGTACGATATGCCAGAAATATCAAGCAAGCAATCCTCCAGAACCACTAAAGCCACACCCAGCACCATACAGACCTTACCAGAAGGTAGGCACTGACCTATTCGAATGTCAAGGGAAGGACTATCTTGTAGTCACAGACTATTACTTCCTGTATCCAGAGGTGTGTAAACTGAACACCACCACTGCAGATGCTGTAATAACAGGTAAAAAGCCAAATTCTCCAGACATGTCGTGGCAGGTAAGGTCTTCACAGACAATGGACCCCAGTTTTGCAATTTAAAGTTCCAACAGTTTGCCAAAGAGTGGGACTTTGTACACACCACATCAAGTACTCATTTTCCACAGTCCAATGGTCTAGAGGAAAAATCAGTACAGACAGTATAAAGACTGATGAACAAGGCAAAAGACAATGGAGCAGACTTCTACCAGAGCATACTAGTATACCTCTCAAGTATGGTATGTCACCGGCACAACTCCTCATGCAATGTAGGCTAAGATCAAACCTACCCATTCAGGAGAACCTCCTAAAAACAAAAGAAGGGAAGAAAGTGAGGAGTTTCAAAGAACAACTGAAAGAAAAGCAAAAGTATTATTGTGACAGAGGACCAAAAACCTACTCCACACTGGTGACCATGTAAGGCTAAAAGACAAGACAAACTTATAGACTCAGAAGGGAAATCTCCTGAGTGAAGTCCAGCCAAGATCATACACCATTCAGACAGATGAAGGTGCTGTTCTGTGAAGATATAGTTGAGATCTTCAAATGGGACCAGCCACAGTAGATAGAAAGACGGGTACTGTTGAACAACTTGAATGCACAGCTGAGAAGACATCATCTGAGGCAACAACTCAGATTTAAAGACAATCAATCAGGAGATCGTCAAGACACGTAAATCCTCCTAGAAGACTCAATGAGCAAATTTAAAGTTTCCTGCTCTAGAATGAAGTAGTGTTATCTTATTTGCTCTTCAAGTTTTAGTGTATGTAAATGTGAACACACAAAACAAGTTTTAAAAATGTTAATAGCAATGAAAATGTAAGTTCTTGCTGTTAAAGTTAAAATTGCAGAGATTTACAAAGAAAACCTGTTAGTTAAAAGTAAGCTACTTTTGTTTTAAGAAAGGGAGATGTAATGACAGCGATAATGGTTGGAAAACAACTAGCAATGCTTTACTGTTTGATTAGACTTGGCTGCCAGCAGGGGCTGAAACAAAGTATGCTGTATCTGTAATGGAGACTTGCAGGCTCATGGCATGCCTCATGTGCTGTTCATATCAACTTTAAAATAAAGAACCTTTTCCTTCATCCATCCATGTGTTGTCTTAAGAACTCACACACACAAATAAAAGATGAAACAACAGACCCAACAACACCGGAGCATACAATTCATCAAGTATATACAGATGAAATTTACAGAATTACCCTGTTCAAATGACAGATGTACTATACAATGTTGTTGAACACCTGTAGAATGTGAATGAGATGCAAGGAATATGCGTTAATTGGAAGGACTCATCTTTAGGTTGTACTCTTGCATAGTCCACGAGTCTATGAAGCTTTCAGTGGAGCCTGTGTCAATTCTGCATTTGTCTGTTTACCTTCACAGTCAATATGGAGTTGCTGAGCTGGTGAGGTCTGTCCTGATCTAGGACCCTGGAGACTCCATTCTCCTCACTCTGGTTGCCCTGCATGGGTAAGATGGCATCGACCGCATGGTGTGACAATATGGTTGCCCTCCCTCCTCTGACAAGGATGGCGCTGAGCTTTAATTTTGGTCACAGTTAGATGGCAGCCGAGCCTTTTCATGCCTTTTCTTCACTGCCAACCTCCATTGGCACATAGCACAGCAAGTGGGCTCGGGCGGAATTTGGTGCAGATGGCTTGAAATCAGATCCAGGCTGTGGACTTCCCCAGGCTTCCCCTGGAATGGCAAACCCCCGCCCAATGTCCTTTCTTCCTACAGCTGAAACATACTGAGTCTTTAACCATTCAACAAGATCAGGGATGCTGGCTCTTGCCACAAAAAGGGCATTGGTAGCGGCAGCCATTAGGGCTGGGGTAGTGGAAGCAGCTGTTCCTTGGAAGGGGTCATCCAGGTGAGCGAGCTCGCTGGCTTCAAGGTCGTCATTCTCAAGCTTGGCTATTCCAACGATTTGGTCAGTTGAACATGACTAGCCAGGTCCTTCTTACCCGATGAGTAGTCACTGCCTCATGTATCTCGAATGGACCCCCACAACTAGAGTGTCCTGGATCTGTTCTTCCTCACAGACACGGCCCGTAGCCACTTCGTACCTAAACCTCTTCGCAAGTGTCCACAGATCCAGCAGGTAGTCATCGATGGTCTCTCCTGGCAGTTTGCAACACAGAGTGAGTCGGTGCCTCACTAGGACCTCATTTTGTGACTTCCGGTACAGAGCCTTCAACACCTCAATAGCAGTGTCGGTACAGAGCCTTCAACACCTCAATAGCAGCGTCGGTACAGAGCCTTCAACACCTCAATAGCAGTGTCATATGTGGAGCAGTCCCTGATGACTGCTTGTCCTTTTGTTCCTACCCTTGAAATGAGCACAGACCTCTTGAGTTCATCAGTGTGGAAGACATCTCCGGTCGTGTTCAGGTAAGCCTGGAAACAGTCTAACCAGTACGTGAACTCCTCAGCAGTGTTGGGAGCAGCATACCTGGCTTGAGTAGGTAGCACTTCCATTGTTTAGGGAATAAGCTAATAAAATTGTAGTGTGAATAAAAGCTCTCACAACTGGAGGGAGAACAAATGGTTTTATTAGCTTATAACGATGGGTAGGATTTCACAGTAGTCTTCGGAAGGGTTCTGGGTTTAGGCATGAAACCAGGGTTATATGTGAACATATGGGGGCGGAGCCGGCCATCAGCATTACATACTACCAGTAAATCCCAGTTCACTGCAGGCACATCCATGCTGCTCAACTGCCTTCCACTGAGGAGGGGGCTGTGGAACAGTCACCTTTATTTTGGTGTCTGTGAGAGGGGCCACAAGAACAGCCAGCCAATGGATGTGCCCAACCAGACAAATACTTACCACATACATACAGCATGGTAACAGGCAATTTCAGCCCACGTCCATGCTGCCCAATTTACACCAAATTAACCTACATCCCTAGTACATTTTGGGAGGAAACTGGAGTCTCTGAGGAAAACTCACACAGACACGGGGAAAACGCACAACCTTCTTATACAGAGAGCACGGGATTCAAACCCTGGTCCCAATCACCAGCGCTGTAAAGGCATTGCACTAACCACTACGCCAACCATGCTTTGTTTGACTTTTGATTCTAGATCTGCAGTCTTCCTGTTTCCAGCAACTTGTCTGTCTTTTTCTGCAAGGACTGAAAAAATATTTTGTTTATTCGCCTCTTTCTTATTTCCAAAGATAATTTCTCCTGTCTCAGTCTGTAATGGACCATGTTAACTTGAATTAATCAATTCCTTTTTTAATAATAGAAACTCTTACCATCTGTTTTAGTTTCATGTCTAATAAGGGAAGGCCATTTTAATATTAGATTTTCAAGATTAGAGAGGTTCTTCTGCAGTAATTATTATTTAGCGTTCCATTTAAACAACATTTGCATTTCTTTCACTGAGGTTTGTCATCCCATAATTTTAAAATGTCAGAATGTGCTCAATGCAGGCTTATTCCTTGAAGAAGGGCTCAGGCCTAAAACATTGACAATATACCTTTGTTTTTTATGGATACTGAAAAGACCAGCTGAGTTCCTCCAGCATTTTGATGTGTTTTTAAAAATCACAATTCATTTAGACCATGAATTCAGATCCAATACAACAATACATACATTTTTAAAATCAATCTGCAGTAGTTAAAGTAAAATATTGGAGTAAAATATTTGTCTTGCATCTTTCCAGCCAATACTTCTAAGTAAATTTAGACTTGCAGCACGGTAAAAGGCCTTTCTGACCCACGAACCATGCCGCCCAATTACACCCGACTAACCTACATCCCCGGTACGTTATGGAGGGTGGGAGAAATCCCCACACAGACAGTTGAAAATGTACAAACTCCTTACGGACAGCGCTGGATTCAAAACCAAATTACCAGCTCTGTAGCAGCATCATGTTAACTGCTACACTTACCGTGCCCCACTTTTGTAGTTTTACAAATTTTTAGATTACTAAATTAGTTTTCGATCAACTCAGGTGGAAGGTAAATTTCATGTTACTCTGGTCTAATTATGGCCTTGAAATCGATCCTTGCCAGTTTTCCCCCCTGTAGCAGTCTATAAACCCAATGCTGCTTATAAATTCCTTATATCCCTTCATTATATATGGAACAAAAACAGAAAAGTGCAGACCTGAAATGTTAATTCTCTTTTTCTATTACAGAATAGAGAAACATTCATCTTATTTGATTCTTGACACTTCCCTGTCAACTTCCCTCAGAATCTATGTAACTATACACCAGGGACAATGTACAGTGACCAGTAACCAGCCGATTATCACATCTTTGGAATATTGGAGTGAACCAGCCAGAATGCATTTTTTTTAAAAATATAGTAATGTTGTAAGATGGTTATAACATGAATGTTTGCACTATATGATGCTACCGCAAAACCCTAAAATTCATGACTTGCTCATGACACTAAATTCTGAAACTAGCAGGAACTGACCCATTCAAAGGAAGAATATTCATGCTCTGCCAAGGCAGATCAAGAAGATTGAATCAGCCTCACTGGAGTTGCAAAGCAGTAGCTCTATTTGCTACCTTCCAATATGTGGAGCCATTCTAGAATACAGGGAATTTTGGAAGATGACAAACAGTACATCTACTATCACCAATGAAGCCTCAAAAACAACAACAACAGTAGCAGCAATGCAAGTCATCAGGTCTTGTGGCCTTTCAGTTGTATTAATTTGTCCACCAATGCTAATTGCTTTGAGCACCTTGATCCCCCTTGCCTTCTATTTCTCCACTATTTCTGAAACAGAAACGCACGTTAATTTCAGCTCGTCATGTTTTACATATATACGTAGTTGCTTTAAAAATCTCTGCTCACATTTTTCACTGACCTATTCAGGTATTCCACGTCCCTTTTCTTGATCAATGTTTCAGTCCTCCTTTGCTAAATGTGAATTTTTTTCCAATTCTCAAATTCACTGCTTGTTTTGGCAATATTGTCCTTTTCCTTTGATCTGATGCTATCCTTAACTTCTCTTGACAGGCGTGACTGCACCACCTTTCCTGTTTTTTTAAAAAAAAAACATTAAAAGGGATATACATTTTACCTTCAAAGTCTATACTAATTCTTTAAGTGTTAGCCAATGCTTGTTTACTCTCATAACCTTTCATGTTTCCTACTCTCCCATGGCTGACACAGTTGCCTTCACAGTTGCATTATTCAGATTTCAACTGATCTAAATTACTTCTAATATTTTTGCCATAAAAGTATTGCATTATGTGCACTGCCGCCAAATATCTTTCAACTACCAAGTCATCAATATTTAAGATATCCCTTTCCATGTTAAACAGATCAAATTAATTTAATTTTAAGTTAAAGTTGGTATGATAACAATCGCTTTTGACTTGGATCCACTGAGAAAAATGCAGCAAAAGCCTTGAATGTGAACAGAAAAATAGGAGGCTCCGGCATGATACAAGACTAAACCAGTCCTCAATATTGTCCAACAAATGCAAAAACAATACTGCATTTACAATGAAGGTGCATTTTGATTCAATCTAATTTATCCATTTCCACATTTGAAGATGACCATATTTTCAAAATAAAGAAACAAGTACACAAAGGAAGACCAAGCAATGAGAAGCTGGAAGGCCTGAATGAATCAGGCTGTATCCATGGAGAGAAATGGACTGTCATCTCGTGTCTCATTTAAGGTTTATGTTAAAACATCAATTATCCTTCCTCCACCCCCACCCCCCAAAAAAAACCAAAAAAAATATGCTACCTGGTCTCTCAAGTGATTATCGAACTGTGAAAGTTTAGAGCTTAAAAGCAACATGTAAAACAATTACTTGCCTAAGTCCCTGCTAAATACGTGACCTCCGCAATAAGGGAGAAGAATAAGGGAGACTATAACCTCTGTTAAGAATGCATAAATTTCAGAGTTGCAGAAGGCAATAGAACTCTGTATATTCTTGATGTAGGAAACACATCTTGTGTCCTTGTATCCAGGAACAAAGCTTTAGAAACTGCAATGTAATACTGGAACAAACTGAGAATGTCTAGATAGAACCCTGGAACAATATCCAGGCAAACTATATTTGGGATTGGAAATGGACAAGGGGTGGGGTGTATCCAGGAACGAAGCTTTAGAAACTGCAATGTAATACTGGAACAAACTGAGAATGTCTAAACATAGAAACATAGAAGATAGGAGCAGGAGTAGGTCATTCGACCCTTCGAGCCTGCTCCGCCATTCAGCGAGATCATGGCTGATCTTAAAGTTCAGTACCCCGTCCCCGCCTTCTCTCCGTAACCTTTAATACCCTTATACTGAAGAAATAGATCTAATTCCCTCTTAAATATATTTAATGAACCTGCCTCTACTGCCCTCTGTGGCAATGAATTCCACAGATTCACCACCCTCTGGGTAAAGAAATTCCTCCTCATCTTGGTCCTAAATGGTTTGCCTATTATCCTCAAACCATGGCCCCAGGTTCTGGATTTTCCCATCATTAGAAACATCCCATCTGCATCCATTCTGTCCAGTCCTGTCAGAATTTTATAGGTCTCTATGAGATCCCCTCTCAATCTTCTCAACTCCAGGGAGTTGAGAATCCCAATTTGTGCAATCTTTCCATCTTTCCTCATAAGTCATTCCTGCCATTCCAGGTATCAGCCTTGCGAATTGCCTCTGCACTCCCTCCATTGCAAGAACATCCTTCCTTAGATAAGGTGACCAAAACTGCACACAATACTCCAGGTGGGGTCTCACCAAGGCCCTGTACAGCTGCAGTAAGGTATCCTTGTTCCTTTACTCAAACCCTCTTGATATGAAGGCTAACATACCATTTGCCTTTTTAACCGCCTGCTGTACCTGAATGCTCACCTTCAGAGACTGGTGTACAAGTACCCCTAGGTCTCTCTGCACTTCCCTATCTCTTAATCTATTGCCATTCAAATAGTAATCTGCCCTCCGGTTTGTATTACCAAAGTGGATAACCTCACATTTATCCACATTGTAGTGCATTTGCCATGTATCTGCCCAGTCCCTCAATTTATCCAAATCACACTAGAGCTTCCTGACCCCCTCTTTCATGTACACAACCCCTCCTAGCTTAGTGTCATCTGCAAATTTGGAGATATTACATCCAATCCCCTCATCCAGATCATTAATGTAAATTGTGAACAGCTGGGGTCCCAGTACAGATCCCTGTGGCACCCCACTGGTCACCACCTGCCACTCAGAAAACAAGCCATTTATCCCAACTCTCTGTCTTCTATCTGCCAGCCAGTTCTCAATCCACATCAATACTTTTCCCCCAATCCCACGAGCCTTGATTTTGGAAGCCAGTCGTTTATGTGGGACCTTATCGAAGGCCTTTTGGAAGTCCAGGCACACCACATCCACTGGCTCTCCCCCATCTAGATAGAACCCTGGAACAATATCCAGGCAAACTATATTTGGGATTGGAAATGGACGCAGGGTGGGGTGTATCCAGGAACGAAGCTTTAAAAACTGCAATGTAATACTGGAACAAACTGAGAATGTCTAGATAGAACCCTGGAACAATATCCAGGCAAACTACATTTAGGATTGGAAATGGACAAGGGGTGGGGTACCCTAGAGGCAATGTTAATGCAATTGAAAGGTGGGGTTCAACACACTGAATCCCAAATTCCAAAATAAAAAGGTTTTGTTGACCATATAGTAAAGAAAAATGTTCTCATAGTCATTACAAAATTATGTTAATTAACAAAAGTTGGTTCCATAATTAAAGCTGTATGGCCCTTTACAGAATAGATTCATTTTGAGCATGGTCAAGATCCTCAAGTGTAAAGTGAACAAGGCTTCCTTAGTTCTATCTCTCAGTATCTTTAAATGACCTGGGCCACATATCAAACGAAGTTAAGGCACGTACATTTCACTTTTTGTTTTGTATATCATATACACAATTATACATTCACCCTCCTGAGAAAAATGCCATAATTTTTTTTATACACCAAGAAGCATCTACCACTTTAGAGCACAATTAAAAGAAAGGATGGTTTGCACAAGTATGCATTTATTCCATATGAAATATTGATAATTAAACATTAAATTGAACTTACAAACATGTTGCTCTTCAGTCTGGCATTCAGTAGAAGTGCTCACATGATGCTGAAACAGTAGCTTTTTTTCCTTTCTTGTTGTATTATGTTTTGAAAGATTCATGATAGGGTTCAATACTGTTAGGCATTAAGTTTAAACTTTATCTATAGAAGACCAAAGCAATTGTCAATTAGCTCAAGAGTTGATTGAAATATTTTTCCAGTTTATCCAATTAGGTGTGATAATCACACCCACTTTCAAACTTCATTTTCTTTATTTACTCTTTATAAATTGGAGTAACAGATGTACCTTCCCACTAAGTAGTCCAGGCTTCCTGTGACAGTGCCAACTTCTGGATTGGAGGAGGCACTACAACAAGGATGAGATCAGGCAGGAAGTTGAATGGGCTGTTTACTCCACTGACAGAAACAAATGCTGAAGCTGTGAAATTGTACATGTTGGGTGAGAACAAAAGCATGCTCAGTTGGAATTCTCCTCTAGCAGACCACCAGATATCTTGCCAAAGCATAGTTAAGATCACTTACTCAAAATAATTACTTTATGAAATAAGTTTAGGGGGTCTTCCTGTGGAATACAGATTAGACATTGATATAATTGGGCTGTTGATTCACCAATACAATTTAACATGATCTTGCTTTCTTTTGTTCTTGGGTAATGACACAATCTCAATAAAGGGTCCTGACCCGAACTATTGACTGACTGGTCCTATCCATGGACATTATTTGACCTGTTGAGTCCGTCCAGCTTCTCTCTGTTCACTCAAGATTCCAATGTCTACAATTTTTGCGTATTTTCTCATTTCCATTCCATCAATGAAGAGGCAGATAGATTAGATTTGAACCATTATGGGCATAGCATTGCCATTAAAACTTTTATACTTACTAAAAGTAATTCTGTTTAGCACATTGTTTGAAGATCCGTTTTATTTCACAAGTACTCAATTAAATAGCCGGATTTCAAGTGTGATTTCAATGGTCTTTGAATATTATTTTCACCTCAACAACCCAGAATTTTTGATTGGTGGTAACCTTCCTGCTAATGAAATGATCACTCAATCTGATGCAGACCTTCTGTGGTTACATATTGAAAATTGCCCTTCTAAGTTTGAGTTAACCTGGCGACCATTTATTCAATATTTTCATTTGTGGTGAGTTGATCTGGCTCTGTTTTCTTTCTATGATTATGTATGATAATTGGGCTGTAAGATGAGATCGGAGTGATCGGCGTGGTTTAGCTATATCTGTAGGTTTTTTTTTAAAGTTTTTTTTTAAGTTTTTTTTAAATTCAGATTTGTTTTTTCTCTTTTTTGGGGTTGTTTTTTTTTTCTCTTTTTTCATATATTGTTATTAATTATATCTTTTTTTTTAGAGATAGTTCACACCCTAAACTGATCAAAATTTTTTTTATGATATATTTTTATTCTGTAATATTATTGTTTAATATCTCTGTATTAATTCATTACTTACTATGTAGTTTTTTTTATATCTCTTTGAACTGTATGTGTTTATAAATTATAATAATAATAAAAAGATTGAAAAAGAAAGAAAGAAAATTGCCAGCTTCAAACTTATCAGCAAAGCACTTCTCCATGATCAGTCTTTCTACAACTATATCCCATCACACAGTGGCCTGAACAAACCCCACCGTGAAAATGTGAAAAAATCTCTGAGGAACATCTATGCCAGGAATTAAGATTGCCAAGGCACTATGAATAAAAATTTCTATCATTCAAAACATTCAAATATTCAAACTTTTAAAAATGTATACAAAACTTAAGGAAACATATAATTAAAATGCAAAGTACAGTATATTTGTCTTAATAGCTTATTAATATTTTATTATTAATATTTTATGTCTTTAATTAATTATAAATATACATATAACAATACCTGTACTTACCTTAATCCTTCATAGGCGCATTTCTGCTTTGAAACTAGTGGAGAGGATGCTGCAACAGACCTGCCTTGCCCCACTTCTGTGAGAAATTCCCCACTGGGCAACTGTGACAAATTTACAATCCTCTTCATAAGGAAGTCAGTATCCAGAACCCAGCTGGTAAAATGTCAACAACTACCACAAGTTGGCAGCGGCTACACCTATACATGCATGGTCAGAAATCCTAAACTTAGAATGGCATGGTTAATGTAGCAGTTGGCATAATGCTGCTGCGGCGCCAGCAACCTGACTTCAAATCCGGTGACGTCTGTAAGGAGTTTGTGCATTCTCTGCCTGTCTGTGAGGGTTTCCTCTGGGTGCTCTAGATTCCTCCCACCCTTCAAAACCTACAGGCTTGTCAGTTGATTGGGTGTAATTGGCCAACATGAGCTCATGGGCCTGTTACTGTGCTTTAAATTTAAATTTTAAATGCCGACATTTTCTCTGCAGATTCTGGCTTGGTGGAATCTCTGATCTCCCTCTTGGGTCTTTTAGTTTAGGTAACTCAGTAACTGAGCCTTATTTTAAACACCCCAACCCTAGTTGAAACAGGATGGAAGAGCAGTGTCAATAAATCGAGTAAGTTATCTTCAATTACTGTATCTGTTTTTATTCTCATTGTGTTGGATTCTCCATCAGACGAAACCTATCAGTGATTGGTTCCAGATCAAGAAGAAACCCAGAAATGAAGTTCTAAACATGTTCTTTTCAGGTTTCATTGTGAGGAAACATGGTTGTGACTCATGTGCAGGCTTTTTCCCTTCCTCACCCATATGCTAAAGTGAACATTATCCACCAGAAATCCTTAGATTTATCAAGAAACTCTCTGTGATTTACTGCTACTGCTAAGCACCACCAGAGATCCCAGCATTAATCAAACTACCACTTTTGCCCACTTTCTGACAACTTTATTCAAACAAATTCTTGCCATTAAGATCAACAATGTCTTGCTGTGATTTCCCTCTGATTTTCCTTTTCCTATTTCTTCATTTGGACTGAACCAGCAAGGAAATCTTAATCTACTTTTCCATAACCACCTACCTTACACATTGTCTTTTGTCTCTCGGTCAAAAGTTAATCTGATTAAATTAGTTTTTACAGATCTAGTAAAGATGAAATAGCCTCTTCCTTCGCTACAGAAGGTAATATCCATTGCACATTCACTGGGAACCAGTATGCGCTGAGATCTACTGGAGACCATTTGATTACAGTTTAAAATCTGACAGCTCGAGGGAAATATGTTGGCCTTTTCTTCAGCTGCATCACAGTGATAGAGACCTGGATTCAATCCTGACCTTGGGTGCTGCTTGTGTAGAGTTTGCACCTTCTCTCTGTGACATTGTGTGTTTCCTCCGGGTGCTCTGGTTTCCTCCAGCATCTCAAAAACATGATATTAGTAGGTTATTAGCCACTGTAAATTCTCCCCATAGTGTGTGTTTGATTTGGTTGGGGGGTGGGGGGGGAGGGAGGGAGCGTGGAGGAGGTGAGGAAAATTTAAGTCATGTGATTATTGAAGGATTTGTGCAAATGTACGGTTGATAGTTGGCATGGACTCAGGAGAGCAAAGGACCTGTTTCCATGCTGTACGACTTCATTTTCACACTGAGGCCTGATTAAATATCATCATCTAACTTTTGTTCCATTCCATGATTGGGAGGCTCAAAGTCTCTGTAGCCTAGATGATATCCAAAAGTCCATATTTGTGTCCTCCTGCATTTATGATCAGAAATGTACTTCTAAGGGCCTCTTTTGGCTCAGATTTGATCCCAGGCAAGATTGGTCAAGCAGAAAAATAATTGGCAATTTCCATTCGGACCTGCTGATTGCGATTGCTGTTGGACGCCAGTTAGACTAACGGGATTGCTGTTCACGCAAAGAAAGGAAGAAATAGGAGTGATCAAATAACTTGACAGATTTTATTTGCCCATCTGGCATGCTTCCATCAGGGAGCTATGAAATATCCATGGCTTTTTGCTTCAAACTTTGATAAAGTTATCAACTTAGTAAATCACATTGCAATGATGTTCAGACCTATTGTGCCTACCTGTGGGTTAGTTGTTCAGCACAGAACCGTTGGCTATATCTTACATGCGGGCCAGATTGTGTCTGACTCTCGACACATGCGTTGAGCCACAGAAGTAAGCTGAGGACTGACAGATCCCCTTCACTCTGTTGGACTCAGCAGAAATACTCTGAGTCGAGGATCCATCACACTACACATCTGGGACTCCAATTAACATGGCCATATTGATTTGAAAGAAAGCATCAATCTTGATTTAAAAACATAAACATGGGTTGTGATTATCGACACAGGTGCACCCCAAGGATGTGTGCTTAGCCCACGGCTGTATTTATTATACACGCATGACTATGTAACCAGACACAATTCCAATGCTATCTAAAGTTTGCCAATGACACCACAGTTGTTGGCAGAATTACCAATGGCAATGAGGAAGCATTTAGGAGGGAGATAGATCAGATCATTGAATGGTATATCGACAACAACCTTGCGCAAACCCAAGGTGATGAATGTGGACTTCAAAGAAAGTCAGGGGAATACGACTCAGTCCTCATCCAGGGCTCAGTAATGGAGAGAGTCAAGAACCTCAAATTCCTGGGTATCAACATCTCTGAGGATCTGTCCTGGAGGTTCCATGTTGATACAATTACAAAGAAGGCTCGCCAGCGGCTATGCTTTGTGAGGCATCTGAGGAGATTTGGTATGTCACTGAAGACTCTCGTAAACTTCTACAGGTGTACCATGGAGAGCATTCTGGCTGATTTCATCACACCTGGTATGGAGCTGCCAACTCTCAAGACAAGAATAAATTCCAGAGGATTGTTAACTTGGCCTGTGATATCACAAGCCCCAGACTTCACTCCATCGAGGACCTCTTCATGAGGCAATGTCTTAAAGAAGCAGCCTCTATCCTCAAAGACCTGCACCACCCAAGCCATGCTATCTTCACTCTGCGACCATCTGGGAAAAGGTACAGGAGCCTAAAGACGAGCACTCAGCAGCACAAGGACAGCTTCTTCCCCACTGCCATCAGATTCCTGAATAATCAATGAACCAAAGACACTGCCTTATTTTTAATGCACTAGTATTTTAATGTTTTTTATAGTAAGGTTGTAAGATGGTTATAATCTGTATGTTTACACTATGACGCTGCCACAAAACACGGAATTTCATGACTTGTTCATGACAATAAATTCTGATTCTGATTCTGATACAGTAATTGTTCTTTAATTCTTATTATATCCATGTTTTAATGAAGTGCTACTAGCTTAATCCATTTTAATTAAAAAGTATGATATTTTGTACATAATTTTTACTTTTTTTTCTTTTTTTAAATTTGACTTTTATTTCCTTGTGCAGTCATATCATGTGAGCATACAAACAAAATACATTGATCACATAACAGATGTATACTGCGCATCAATCTCTTTGATTCAAATTCTGTTCATAGAAGCAATACAGATTTAGGCACCTAATTAACCTGATTCTAACCCAGTGGTTCTCAACCTTTTTCTTTCCACTCACATACCACTTTAAGTATTCCTTATGCCATCGGCGCTCTGTGATTAGTAAAGGATTGCTTAAGGTGGTATTTGGGTGGAAAGAAAAAGTTAGAAAGCCACTGTTTTAATCATACCTAATTGACTTGTTATGTGCCCGGTTTCATAACTCCAAAGGAAATGGGCCAATGACAATTTTTCTCAAGCAAAATATTTCAGTAACAATTGGGTCTAGAACAGTGATTCTCAACCTTTCCTTCCCACTCACATACCACCTTAAGCAATCCCTGACTAATCACAGAGCACTGATGGCATAGGTATTACTTAAAGTGGTATGTCCGTGAACTACTCTTTGCAGACGATGACGCTTTAGTTGCCCATTCAGAGCCAGCTCTTCAGCGCGTGACGTCCTGTTTTGCGGAAATTGCCAAAATGTTTGGCCTGGAAGTCAGCCTGAAGAAAACTGAGATCCTCCATCTGCCAGCTCCCCACCATGACAACCAGCCCCCCCACATCTCCAACGGGCACACAAAACTCAAAACGGTCAACCAGTTTACCTATCTCGGCTGCACCATTTCATCAGATGCAAGGATCGACAACAAGATAGACAACAGACTCGCCAAGGCAAATAGCGCCTTTGGAAGACTACACAAAAGAGTCTGAAAAAACAACCAACTGAAAAACCTCACAAAGATAAGCATATACAGAGCCGTTGTCATACCCACACTTCTGTTCGGCTCCGAATCATGAGTCCTCTACCGGCATCACCTACGGCTCCTAGAACGCTTCCACCAGCGTTGTCTCCGCTCCATCCTCAACATTCATTGGAGCAACTTCATCCCTAACATCGAAGTACTCGAGATGGCAGAGGCCGACAGCATCGAATCCACGTTGTTGAAGATCCAACTGTGCTGGGTAGGTCACATCTCCAGAATGGAGGACCATCGCCTTCCCAAGATCGTGTTATATGGCGAGATCTCCACGGGCCATCGTGTCAGAGGTGCACCAAAGAAGAGGTCCAAGGACTGCCTAAAGAAATCTCTTGGTGCCTGCCACATTGACCACCGCCAGTGGGCTGATAACGCCTCAAACCGTGCATCTTGGCGACTCACAGTTCGGCGGGCAGCAACCTCCTTTGAAGAAGACCGTAGAGCCCACCTCACTGACAAAAGACAAAGGAGGAAAAACCCAACACCCAACCCCAACCAACAAATTTTCCCCTGCAACCGCTGCAACCGTGTCTGCCTGTCCCGCATCGGACTTGTCAGCCACAAACGAGCCTGCAGCTGACGTGGCCATTTACCCCTCCATAAATCTTCATCTGCGAAGCCAAGCCAAAGAAGAAAGAAAGAAGAAGATGTGAGTAGAAAGAAAAAGGTTGAGAACCACTATATAACCAATATGCAGTTACCTATATACTTAATCATACACCTCTTCATATGCCCATGTTGACACTTTCGAGGTTAAATAGGAAGGGTAAGAGTGAATCTTATTGAATTTATCACTGTTCTCTCACTATATATGCACTTGGATACTATCACAATCTCATCTGTATATATTATTCCAATTACATGTCGAGTGCACTGGTCAAACTCTTCCCCACCACTGAGATTACAGAGAGGTTATATCTTTAATCAATCTCAGTAACTATAGTATTACCCAGTGACCACTTGATGTTGAAATCATCAGTCCTTAGCTGGAGTTTAGCTGTTAGGCTTTCCATCAAATATACACTTTTTAATCTTTCCCTCCATTGTTGGACAGTTGGTGGTTTTACATTTCTCCATAATACTGTCAACATCTTCTTTGCAATCGACAGCAACACCCCAAGTAAACGTGCCTGGTTTTTGTTATCTATAATCCTCTAGAGTCACTCCCAATATAAAATATGCTGGCTCCTAAAGTAGGTCTAACACCCCCCCACCATGATTGTTTAATTTCCTCCCTGAACATCTCTCCAATATTGATATAGTTTGGGACAGTCCCAAAAAATATGGGGATATCCTTTAATTCCCATTATCTCTATGTTTTAATGAAATACTGCTCTCTTAATCCATTTTTATAAAAATGTATGAAAATGTGAACATAATTTTTGTTTATTTTTAAATATTTAAATCCATTTGAACTGTTATTAAAAGTCCCTGATCAGCAAAGATACTTAATTAGTCCAAAGTCTTTGACAGTAGCAATAGTATGGGGCTTAATTTTACAGGTCCTGCTTTCTAGTCATTGCTTGTGGACCACACTATTTTGCAGGATTACTCAGCAGTCAACCTTAAGGTCAAAAGGTATCGTAATGCTACAACTGATAAAATTTGTTAATAGTAAATTAGACCATGATTATAAATTTTCATTACAATAAATTTAATAATCTGACTTATTTTGTGTTCTTTAATGATATTTATAAATATGGATTTGTGGGTTTAAATTCATTTTAATGCTATATTATATAATTGCTTGCATTATATAAAATGTTAAATTTGGCACTAAAGTTACTTAAAATAGTTGCTTGGAACAGTTTTGATAAGTTTTTGCCCAGACCCTTTGCAAAATGTATAAACCTAAATCAGCTTTTGCGTTATTGAGTATCAAAGGGACTGCTTAAAATCAAAAGATAAAATTCTACTTTTTGTTACAGATGAATCGAAGTTTCATATCAATCATGGAATAGAAATCAAAGGTCACTCTTCCTTCCTTTGAAAAATAAGATACTCTTTCTCTTTCATTTCCTCATCAAAGTGATAAACCCTTTTTACAAATTGACAAGAAGGGTTAACATAAATATACTAACAATGACCGGGCATGGTTCTCCACTTTGATTTTTAGTAGGTATTTTTATGGTGTACAGTGTCTTTGAAGAGATACACTGAAATCTGATATAATGTTCCCAGCTGGTGGCAAATGCGTACAGTTCGTGGATTACATTGACGGGAACTTGAATGTTCCAGCCATTAAACGAGCTTTAAATTTCAGTCTAAATCAAGTGATTTTCAATGGGCTTAGATTGAAAAGAGGTAAATATTTGAACTATTTTTTGGTGACCAAATTCTTCTGGTATTATTACCAGTTCCAATTATTGTGAAAATACAAAACACAGAATTCTGGAGAAGCTCAACAGGTCAAACCATCTCCTTTATGTAGCAAAGGTAGAAATACATAACCAAAGTTTCGGGCTTGAGCCCTTCATCAAGGTGTGAGAGAATGCTGGGAGGCATCTGAACAAAAGGGTAAGGGGGGAGGGGGTGGAAAAGGCAGAAGATGATAGGCAGATGAGGGGAGGGAGGAGACAGCAGCAATGAGATGGAGAAGGGATGGCTGGGCTGGTAAGGGGAAAGGAAGGGAGAACTGGAAAGACGGGAAAGAAAAGGCAAGCAATCAATAGAGAAATCAATATTCATGTCTTTTGGCTGGAAAGTGCCCAGACGGAAGATAATGCGTTGTTCTTCCAATCTGCAGGTGGCCAGGGCAGGATGGTGCAAAAGGCCATGGACAAATAGGTGAGTCTCTCACTGATCGCAGATCAGTCCCAATTAATGTGGACATCTACTGTCAGGACAATAGGATTTCAAAGCCTGCTCCATAGAGCTGGGTATAAAATGTAAGATGGCATCAGACAAAATTAGGTTTGGTTAATGCAGTTAAAAACTGTCTTTGGCTCTACCCTGGGACAAGGCCTATTGCTGTTCTGTAATTTCATGTGCATTTCTGGCCATCCCATTACTGAAGGAGACAGGGAGGCTGTCACAGAAGAGATTTGCTAGGATGTTGCTTGGATTAGAAGTTATGAACAATAAGGAGAAGATGGACAAACTTGGGTTGTTTTCTCTGGTGCATCAGAGACTGAGGGGAAGCCTGAAAATGTTAATAAAATTATGAAAGCCATTGATAGGTGATGCATCAATAAGGGCCATTGATGGTGTGTTAGCTTTTCTTGGGATAAAGGAAAGGAGTCACAAGCCGGCCACTGAGAGCAGGGTCAAACATGCAAGGTCATGTTATTTGCATACAACAGTGGTTTTGCCACATCCACCCCCTCTTTTTAAAAGAAGTCCCGGGGAAGGGGGGTGCAGTCAGGTGCCCTCATAAGTTCAGTCTGTCTGGTGGCCTCCTTTGGCCTTGTGACTGGTGTGCCCCAACAGGGGTCTGCAGCAGTCACCGTGGGTTGTGGCTGCTCCATCTCGGTTAGACCGGCCAGGGGGATTGGTTGCATCAGGGTGGTGGGTGTGTCAGCTGGCGGGTTGGCTGAGGTGGTAGGGGCAGGGATCTGGGGCCCCAGAGAGCTAGGGAAGGGCATACCTGATGGCTGGTTGGAGGGGGGTCCAGATGCTCCCACATGTGCCAGGTCCTGGATGGATACTGTGTTCTCGTGTCCATCCAGGAATGCCACATTGGTATACTGCAGGTTAACGTGGACCCTCATGACCAGGGGGTCGGACTTATGGGTCCTCGCATGCTTGCAAAGTAGGATGGGCCCAGGGAACATCAGCCAGGTGGATAAGGTGGTTTCCGACGCCAATCTTCTGGGGAATGTAAAAAGTATCTCATGAGGTGTCTCATTTGTGGCCGTACACAGGAGGGACTGGATAGCAGGGAGGGCCTCTGGGAGGACTTCTTGCCATGTGGGGACTGGGAGGCCCTTGGTCTTTAAGGCCAGTAGTACTGCCTTCCAGACCATGCCATTCTCCCCCTCCACCTGGCCATTCCCTTTGGCATTATAGCTGGTGATCCGGCTAGAGGTGATGCCCTTGGACCCTTGGACAACAAGTAGTGATGCAGCTCATCGCTCATGAAGGATGAACCCCTATTACTGTGGACATAGCAGGGGTATCCAAAAATGGTGAACAGATTGTTCAGAGCCTTTATGATGGTAGCTGGGCAGGGGATGGCGAAAGGGAACTGTGAATACTTATCGATGATGTTGATGAAGTACATGTTCCAGTTCATGAAGTGTAGGGGTCCTTTGAAGTCCATGCTTAAGACATTCAAAGAGGCGAGTGGCCTTGATCAGGTGTGACCAGTCGAGCTGCACTCCAATCAGACTCAACAATTTTTGGTCAGTGTCCTGATGTCCTTGATGGAGTAGGGGAGATTTCTGGCCTTAATGAAATGAAAAAAAATAGGTGAACCCAGGGTGGCAGAGTCGGTCGTGCAGTGCCTGCAACCGGTCCATCTGCACACTGGTGCATTTTCCTCAAGAGAGGGTGTCAGGAGGCTCATTGTGCTTTCCGGGCCGGTACCATATGTCATAATTGTAGGTGGAGAGCTTGATTCTCCACCTCAGGATTTTATCGTCTTTGATTTTACCCCGCTGCTGGTTGTTGAACATGAAGGCGACTGCCCATTGGTCAGTCAGCAGGGTAAAATGTTTACCAGTGAGGTAATATCTTCAATACTGCATTGCTTCAATGATAGCTTGGGCCTCTTTCTCAATGGAGAAGTGCCGGATCTTGGGGCCTTGGAGGGTGTGCAAAAAAAATGCTACAGGCCTGGTTAAGTGTGGTGTCCAGGGCAAAGTCCGATGCATTGCTCTCCATGTGCAACGGGATGGACTCGTCCACTGCGTGCATCGTTGCCTTTGCAATGTCAGGTTTGATCCAGTCGAATACCTTGCAGGCTTCTACTGAAAGGGGGAAAATGGTGGTCCTGATGAGGGGACGGGCCTTCTCAACATAGCTAGGCACCCACTGGTGATAATAAGAGAAGAACTCCAGGCCCCTTTTCAGGGCCTTGAGGCAGGGGGGAGAGAAAGTTCTAACCCTGGGCACCTGCAGTCAGCCTAGTATAGCCAGGCGGCATGTGCTGAAGACACACTTTCCTGTGTTATATATCAGGTTGAGGCGCTTTGTGGTTTGGAGGAATTTCTGGAGGTTCCTATCATGGTCCTGCTAGTCATGGCCACAGATAGAAACATTGTCGAAATATGGGAGAGTGGCCCACAGCCTATGAACACCCACCATCCGATCCATCTCCCTTTGAAAGACAGACACTCCATTCATGACCCCAAAAGGGACTCTAAGGAAATAGTACAGGTGCCATCTGCCTCAAAGGTGGTGTATTGATGGTCCTCAGGGCAAATGGGGAGCTTGTGGTATGCTGACTCAAGGTCGATGGTTGAAAATACCTTGTATTGTGCGATGCGAGATAATGGGTAGGCGTCTATCCAGGTGAACCTGTTGATAGTCTGTGACCATCTGATGCTTCTCCCGCTCTTTATCACCACTATTTGGGCTCTCCAGGGGCTTTTAATCTGCTCTATCACCCCTTTAGTGAGGAGGCATCTCACTTCTGACTTAATGAATGTCCTGTCCCTGGTGCTATACCGCTGATATTTAGTGGCGACTGGCTTACAGTCAGGGGTGAGATTAGCGAACAGGGGCAGGGGGAGTCTGGAGCATGGAGAAGCTGCCTGTCGGGTGTGATGATTTGAATTGGGGCTGCTGGTCGACCACATGGTGGGGGGGAGGGTGCGAGGGCAGTTCACAAATTTCTCATTACAGACTGTGGAGGGATGGGGGGGGTGTGGTGAGGCATGTCATACTCCATGGTGACGCTCTTTAAATTGCATTGAAAGTCCAACCCTAGGAGGATGGTAGAGCTGTGGCAGTACAAGGAGGGTAAAGTCAGTGTATACTATGCCTTTGACTGTTAGGGTTATTATACAGTTCCCGCGGACTTTTGCCGATTTGGAATGGGAAGCTAGGGACATGCTGTATTCTGCAAGCTGTACCTCCAGGGAGTATTGATGCACAGTGTTAGGGTAAATAAAGCTCTCAGTGCTCCCATTGTCAAATAGGCAGGTAGTGGGGTTGCCCTTTATATGGATGCACTTTGTGGCCCTCGAGATTTGGTGTGGTCAGCATTGGTCCAGGGTTACTGATTCCAGCATCAGCTCATCGTCCGAGGAGTTCTGTTGGCTTCTGGTGGTTTGACAAGACCGCGGTCATGATAGCGGCCCCATGGTGCACTCATGGCCTTGTTGTCGCTCACCGGAAGAGAAGTGGGAGAAGGTGGAGATGACGTCTTCATGGTTGGTGATTTCCTTGGTGCATGTGCATGGGCATCCCAGTTCCCCGGAAGTGACGGCGGAAGTGCTCGCACCAAAGATGACGGACCCCGTTTGCACGCGATGCTGCTGGGCTTGGGTTTTGCTTTGACCTACAGACCTTCGCAAAGTGTTCCTTCTTCCCACAATTGGTGCAGGTGGCATCCTTGGCAGGCCAACGTTTCCTCGGATGCTTGCCCAGCCCACAGAAGTAGCATGTTTGCGTGGTCACTGACGGCAGTGGAAGTTAGATCAAACTGGGAAGGGGTTTTGCGATCCTGCCTCCCAAGATGGCAATGCTTGTGTTCCCCACGAGGCGACTGTGTGCTTTCTGGAGAACGATTCGGTGTTGCAGATGGCCACTTCCAGGGTATTCGCCAGTTCAATGGTTTGAGGTAGGCTCCGTTGTTTCTGTTCTAGTAGGCTTTGCCTCATGTAGTCGGAGCAGATGCCCATGCCCATGTATATGCTGTTCTGCACTCATAGCCTGGTAGTTGCAATCCCTTATAAGCTCCTGCAGGGCCCTGACAAAGTCAAAGTCATTGAATGTCTCCCTGGGTCGCTGCCTGTGCGAGTGGAGTATGTGCCATGCTTAGACCTTGTTCACCTGTACCTTGTACTGTTCTTTTAGGATGTCTGTAGCATCCCCATAAGTCTAATAGTCCTGGACCATCTGGTAGACTCAGTGCCTGATGTATGAAAATAGTAGATGGTGCTTGTCTTCGTCGTCCTGGACCGCATTTGCAGAGGCTGTGAGGAATCTTTTGAAGCAGCAACACCAGAGAGGAAATTTGTTGGCAGCTTTGGGTTCCCTCAAGGTGATTTCTAGGCAACCCAATTTCAGATGCTTCTCCATGTTTTGAGGAAGCAAAACCTTGCTAATAAAATTGATGCACAATCAATTAACCAAAAGACCGAAGTAACAGGAAATTAAAGCTTTTATTAGCAAGAGATGGACAGCATCTCTTGTGTCGTTGGCTCACACTGACCTGGGCTCAAACTGAAGTCAGGGTTGTGGCATGTCAGCCTTTATGGTGGATAAAGGGGAGAAGTCATGAGCAGGGTAAAACATACAATGTCATTGTTACAGAGTTCTGTGTTGTGTATTGGCCTATGTGCTGTGTGGTTTTGTGTTGAAAAATGACAGTGTGCCTTAGACAGCCAAGGAGAAGGTGGACTGCTGAGAGAGTGGGAGACGGACTGAGCATGTGCAGAATATTATCTAGAAATTTCTGGATTTGGACGATAAACCACTACTGGGTGGTGCTGTGGAGTGGAAGAAGACCCAGAGCATGAGTCATGGTCTGGAGAACAGTTTAGAATGTTGGGATTTCAAAAAGGATGAACATTCCGAAGGCAGCCAGAAGGATCTGGACCAAGCCAGTTGTTCCTCTCTCTGCAAGCAACACAAGACAACTTTGAATTTTGTACTCTCTCTCTCTCTCAAAGATCTTTTGTGTTCAGTTTACCAAACAAACTGAATTTTGTTTCTAATCTTTGCTTCAGTTGAGATCAAAGTTTTGTGAATCTTGTGTGTTTTGTGTTTGTTTAGTCCATTGACAATGGCATGAAGCAAGGCTGTATCCTCGCACCAACCCTCTTTACTATCTTCTTCAGCATGATGCTGAAACAAGCCAATAAAGACATCAACAATGAAGACGGTGTTTACATCCGGTACCGCACGGATGGCAGTCTCTTCAATCTGAGGCGCCTGCAAGCTCACACCAAGACACAAGAGCAACTTGTCCGTGAACTACTCTTTGCAGACGATGCCGCTTTAGTTGCCCATTCAGAGCCTGCTCTCCAGCACATGACGTCCTGTTTTGCGGAAACTGCCAAAATATTTGGCCTGGAAGTCAGCCTGAAGAAAACTGAGGGCCTCCATCAGCCAGCTCCCCACCATGACCACCAGCCACCCCCCCCCCCACCCTCCCACATCTCCATCAGGCACACTGAACTCAAAACGGTCAACCAGTTTACCTACCTCAGCTGCACCATTTCATCTGATGCAAGGATTAACAAAGAGATAGACAACAGACTCGCCAAGGCAAATAGTGCCTTTGGAAGACTACACAAAAGAGTCTGGAAAAACAACCACCTGAAGAAACACACAAAGATCAGCGTGTACAGAGCCGTTGTCATACCCACACTCCTGTTCTGCTCCGAATCATGGGACCTCTACCTGCATCATCTACGGCTCCTAGAACGCTTCCATCAACACTGTCTCCGCTCCATCCTCAACATTCATTGGAATGACTTCATCACCAACATCAAAGTACTCGAGCTGGCAGAGTCCGCTAGCATCGAATCCATGCTGCTGAAGATCCAACTGCGCTGGGTGGGTCACGTCTCCATAATGGAGGACCATCGCCTTCCCAAGATCGTGTTCTATGGCGAGCTCTCCACTGGCCACCGAGACAGAGGTGCACCAAAGAAGAGGTCCAAGGACGGCTTAAAAAATCTCTTAGTGCCTGCCCCATTGACCACCGCCAGTGGGCTGATCTCGCCTCCAACCGTGCATCTTGGCACCTCACAGTTCGGCGGGCAGCAACCTCAGTGACAAAAGACAAAGGAGGTAAAAACCCAACACCCAACCCCAACTCACCAATTTTCCCTTGCAACCGCTGCAACCGTGTCTGCCTATCCCGCATCGGACTTGTCAGTCACCAACGAGCCTGCAGCAGACGTGGACATACCCCTCCATAAATCTTCGTCCGTGAAGCCAAGCCAAAGAAGTGTCCAAATTTTTCTGTGGGCTGGTTGGAAATATAACTTAGATTTTAATTACATATGTTATATTTAGGCTGGGGAATTTATTAGTTTGACACTGTTATAGAGATTTGCATAGTAACCAGTGGTTATTATTATAAAAGGGGGGATTTTAAATTAAAGTTTGAAGGTGAATTTTTTGTTAATAAAGTAATTGTTTATCTTTACCCCTGTGTGATATGCCTTCTTTGTGATTGCTGGTTTGATCTTGTAACAGTCATGTTATTTACTTACAACAGTGGTTTCACCACAATAGGGTAGAGAGTCAGAATCTCTTTCCCAGGGTAAAAATGTCACTTTCTGTAGGACGTGCTTAAAGTGATGGGGTACATTTAAAAGAGATGTGCAGGACAACTTCTTTGCACAGTGTGGCCGATGCTTGCAACGGGCTTCCAGGGGTAGTGGTGGAAGCAAATACAATAATAATGTTGAAAAAGCTTCTTGACAGACACACAAATATTGGAAAGAGAAAATGTGCAGGCAGAAAATATTTAATGTAACCTGGCATCATGTTCAGTGCAGACATGTGGACCAGAGGGTTTGTTCATGTGCTGTACTGTTATATAATACAAGTCATGATAAAATTTGTGCCAGGGTGATTTAGGATGGAACTAAATTTCTCCGAGAATTACAATATATTGCAACATAGCTGTACTGCTGAACACAATTGTTGCTGTTAATGAAGAAATCTCCAAATCCTCTGTTTATTGCCTTCAACTTTAAATGCAAGTTTATTTGTCACAAAATACCGAATGCAGTGAAAAAGGTTCTTTTGTAAGCAGGCTAACAGGTTATCTCTGACATTCATACAGCAATGTAACGATTACAGATATAGTACATGATTGCAATGAAAAGAAAGGGGAATTAGTGCCAACCAGGGCAGCGTGATAGCACAGTTATGGGATATTTTCAGAAGCTTGATGGTGGCAGGCTTTCTCCCTTTTAAGCTTTTTCCCATATGGGAGGAGGGAGAGGCGAGCATGTCCACAGTAGGCTCTTCAATACGTTGGCTGTCTTTCCTAGGCAGCGGAAGATCTAGATTGAGTCCATGGAGGAGAGGGGTTTGCATAATGTTCGGAGCTGTATCCACTACCCTCTGATCTTGAAAAAAGCAGTTGCCTTACCATGCTGTGATGCATTGAACAAGTATGGTTTCAATGTGCACTTGTAAGATATTGTTGAGGGACAAGGATGACATGACAAACTACTTACATTTTCTAAGAATGTAGAGACATTGATTCATTTTTTGACCATGGCCTCGTGAGCTTGTTCTTTGTTTTACCCAATGCTTTGGTTGCGGCTATTTTAAGATGAGCTAGTTGAGGTGAATAATCAATTTGTATGCATTTATCTGCACAGATTTGGAATTCTCCACCGGAGGAACAAACAATTTGGTCAGAGTATTTCACCAGAATCCACCAGAATCTCACAAGATGGAGAATCAAGGCATAATGAAACAGCCTTCCACAAGGCACAGACTGACAACACGTATAATATGCAAAACAATGACAGGTTAGATCATCAATAACTTTTGGAGTAGGAGGTATAAAAATAAAAGGTAGTATAGGTTTAAGATGAGAGGAAGGAGTTTTAAAGAGGATGCTAGGAAGATGTATTTTACACAGTGAGTGGCTGATATCTGGAATGTGGTGCCAGTGGATATGATGGAATATGATATAATTACTATGTTTAAGAGGCATCTAGACAGACTATTATGGCATAGAAGGTTAAAAGTCAAATGCAGGTAATTTGCAGTAGTATAGATGGATAAAAAGGTGGGCAAAGGGGCCATTTCTGCACTGAATACTTCAGTCACATTGATGGCACTATGTTTATCCCCTTCAACAACCAATGGGTTTTGATGAGACAAAAAATGAATTCACCTCTTTTCACTTCTGGAACATTTCTGGACCAAGTGTCCCTCTAGTCAGACAGGCCAATGGCTTTTGTGCAGAGTCTCTATTCATCTTCAGCCCCCAATGCTGGCTATGGACCATAGCTTAAGGGATTGTCCCTCCATGCTGTGACCATGACAGGTTCTATGTCCATACTGTGGTGTAATATGTTTTTTTTTGTTTTGTGATATTAGATCCACAAGTCAATTGAAATCAATAAACCAAAGTTCAGAGGAAGATTTCATGCATATTATGAATTTGGCAAAGTTTACACTATGTCTTAAAAATACCTGGGATGTGGATGCTCTTTTGTCCTCTCAAAAGGGGCTTTTTCAAGGTCTAGATCAGCTTCAGAAGGGGTAATGTTAAGATATTTTCTTGGTTGCCCTTGTTTTTAATTTCACTTTTTAAGCAGAGTGTGATGTTGATTTCTTGTTCATTTTTATTGTAATGACAAAATACACCAACATCATCTAAATATCATTATTTTTAGAAGCCAGAAAGCTAAAAAGATATAACCATATAACAATTACTGCACAGAAACATGCCAGTTCAGCTCTTGTAGTCCATGCCAAACACTTTCTCCCACCTAGTCCCATTGACCTGAACCCAGCCTATAACCTTCCATACCTCTCTTGTCCATACACCTAACCAACTTTACCTTAAAAAATCGAGCCCGCATCTACCAATTTGGCTGAAAACTCATTCCACACTCCCAATCACCCTCTGAGTGAAGAAATTCCCCCTCATGTTTCCCCTATACTTTTCCTCCTTCAATCTCAGTCTATTTGTTTGAATCTTCCCCCATTCTCAATGGAAAAATCCTGTCCACATTGAATCTGTCTTCCTCATAATTTTAAATATCTCTATCAAATCACCCCTCAATCTTCTACATTTCAGGGAATAAGGTCCTAGCCTGTTTAACCTTTCCCTGAACCCCAAACTCTGAAACCCAGGCAACATCCTTGTAAATCTTTTCTGCACTCTCTCTATTTTGTTGATATCTTTCCTATATTTTGGCGACCAAAACTGCACACAATACTCCAAATTTGGCCTCACCAATGTCTTATACAACTTCAACATGACATCCTAACTCCTATACTCAATACTCTGATTTATGAAGGCTAACATACCAAAAGCTTTCTTCACCACCATTTTCAGGGAATTATGCACCAGAATTATGTACCAGATTCCTACATCCCTTTATTCTACTGCACACCTCAATTGTCTATCATTTAATGTGTCTGACCTTGCTGATTAGTCCTAACAAAATGTAGCAACTCACAGCTATCAGTATTAAACTCCATCTGCCATCTTTCTGCCCACTCTTCTAACTGGTCTATATCCCACTGCAAGCTTTGAAAATCCTTCCTCACTGTCCACAACACCACATTCTTAGTATCATCCGCAAACTTAATAATCCAATTTACCAACCTATCATCCAGATCATTAATATATACGACAAACAGCAATGGACCCAGAACCGATCCCTGAGGCACTCCACTAGTCACTGGCCTCCAATGTGACAAACAATTTTCCACCAATACTCTCTGGTATCTCCCATCCAACCACCATTGTTGAATTGATTTCGCTACTTTAATATTAATACCTAATGATTAAACCTTCCTAACTAACCTCTTATGTGGAACCTTGTCAAAGGCCTTACTAAAGTCTATATAGTCATGATCTACAGTTTTCCTTTCATCAACCATAGTAACCTCCTTAAAAAACTATAAGATTTGTTAAAAATGATCTACCATGCACAAAACCATGTTGACCACCCCTAATCAGTCCCTGTCTATCCAAATAATTGTATAGTTCATCTCTAAGAACACTCTACATTAATTTACCTACCACTGACATTAGACTCACAGGCCTATAATTACCCAGTTTACTTTTGGAGCCTTTTTTAAACAGTGGAACAGCATGAGCTACCCTCCACTCCTTCAGCACCTTCCCTGTGGCCAGTGACATTTTAAATATTTCTGTCAGAGCCCCCATTATTTGTACACTGACCTCCCTCAAGATCTAGGGAACATCTTGTCAGGACCTGGAGATTTATCCACCTTTATTCTCTTTAAAATAGGCAGTACTACCTCCTCATTAATCTGTATATTTTTCATGACTTCTCTACTAGTTTTCCATATATTTTTTTTTAATATTTTATTTATAATTTTTCACACAGCCCTGTACAGTCATATACCGCGTCCTGCCAACGATGGCAGTTCATAATCTCGTATACATGTAGATGTACTCCTTTTCTGTATGACTGTATGTACAAGCTCGCGTCATTACCCAGCCCCTCCCCCACCTATAGAACTAAACGATTTATTCATACTACAATGTGAATAAAAATAACACACATTAACATTAAATAAATGAATAAGAGTACAAATAATTTAAAAACTCCAAAAAAATAAACAGGGACTATCACGGCTCAACAGACGGCTTCTGGGTTGGTGCTCATTCTTGACTTTCCTTGATCAGGATCAGTGAGGGAGAGAGGGAGCTGCAGCAGGAAATGGTAGAACAATCACTTTCATGCACCTATGTAGTGCTGTACTTCCGAAAGGTGCTGTACTTGTTTCTCAGATTGCAAGTTATTTTCTCCAGGGGAACGCAACTTTGCATTTCCTTGTTCCATTGCTCGATACTAAGATTAGAGTCAGACTTCCAAGTCACCGCAATGCATTTCCTGGCCACTGCCAATGTGATTAACACAAATTTGATTTGAAATTTGGAAAGCTTAATTGTAAGCCTTATGTCCAATATATTTCCCAACGGGAACAACTCTGGGTCCTGAGGGAACTTTTACCTATAATTTTCTCCAGGATTTGGCCTAGGTTTACCTAAAAGGGCCTCACCTTGGCACATGACCAGGCTGCATGCACAAACGTCCCGGTTGCAACACTACACCTAAAGCATTGATCCGGGAGTTCTGGTTTTGATCTATTGATTTTCTGCAGCATGATATACAATTGGTGCAAAAGGTTATACTGGACCAGCCTGTACCTTGCATTAATGACCGTGGTCATGCTTTCCAAGCACAGGTCGGACCAGCACCTCTCACCAATTGTAATGCCCAAGTCCAACTCCCATCTTTCTCTCGACCTATGAAGGCCCGGTTTGGGTCCCTCTGACTGGAATAGGCAATACATTGCTGAAATAAATTTCTTGTCAATCCCACTTCGAATCAGGGCCTCTATGCTGCTGCAATGAGGTAGGACCATACCTGGACCTAATACGTTCTGTAGAAAAGACCTTACTTGAAGATAGCAGTGGAATGTTTTATTTGGTAAATCATATTTATTTTTGAGCTGTTCAAATGACATTAATTGCCTTTGCTCATAACAGTCCTCTTTACACCTGACTCCCTTATGGAGCCAGATGTCCAGAATCTTGTTACCCACTGTTAGTGGTATTAATTTATTTGGAGTCAAAGGCATTTTTGGGGATAACCCCACTTTAATATCCAAATACTGGTTGATTTTGGACCAGATACTAATCACTTGTTTTAATATGGGGCTGCACTTCCCTGTCAACAATTTAATGTCCCATTTATAAATAAAATCCTCTGCTATCTTCTCCCCACCAAGTGCAGGTCAATTTGTGCCCAAGATGGTACATCTCCTCCCTGAAAAAGAGAGGTGATGTATCTCGATTGGGATGCCCAATAATACTTTTTAAAGTCCAGCAATCTCAATCCGCCTAGACTATAATCCCATGTTAATTTTTCCATAGACACCCTTGGTACCTTGCCATTCCAAAGAAACCTCCTAGCCATATGTGATAACTGCTTGAAGAAACCCTGGGACAATATCACAGGCAATGTTTGGAAAAGATATTGAAATGTTAGCAACACATTCATTTTGATGCAGTTGACCCTGCCCACCAGTGTGATAGGCAGGGGGATCCACCTCTTTGTCCTCTTCAACTTTTCCCAGCAAGAGAGCATAATTTAACTTATATAAGTTATTCAGGTCACTATCACTTGTATTTAATCCGCTTCTATGGCCACTTTAAATTACTAATTCCTTTAAAGTGACTATAATTACCCTCAGTGTGTGACATCACCTCGCTCTTATCCCAATTGATCTTATACAGTTCCCCATAGTCCTCAAGTACCTCATGCAGTCTAGGCAGAGAAATCGCAGGGTCTGTCAAATATATCAGTACATCGTCAGCAAACAAATTAATTTTGTTCCTCCTGGCCCAATCTATAACCTTTGATGTCTGGATCCTGATGAATGGCTTCTGCCAACGGTTCCATCGCCAGCACAAAGAGAGCCGGAGAGAATGGGCACCCTTGCCTACTAGATCTGGTAAGTGGGAAGGCTGAAGAGGCCTGCCCCTTGGTTACAATTTTCGCCTTGTGCACGTGGTATAGTTTTGAAAAATTGGTCCCAGCCCTGCCTTTTCCGGCACTTTGAATAAAAATTCCCACTCCAGTCTATCAAAGGCCTTTTCTGCATTCAAGGAGATGGCCAGATCCTTCTCATTTCTAGATTGTGCCAGATGCATAACACTAAGCAATTTGCCAATATTATCTGCTGCCTGCCTTCCCTGCACAAAGCCTGTCTGATCCTTGTTTATCAATTTTGGCAAATGCAATGCCAATCTATTTGCCAGGGCTTTGACTAGGATCTTCTAATCAATATTAAGCATAAGCAGATCCTTACCCTTCTTCAAAATCGTCGTAACAATTGCCACTGTAAAAGATTCCGGCAGGGACCTTGTTTCCGTAGCCTGGTCTTTCATCTCCATATACAGAGGCATTAATTAAGTCCTTAGATTCTCGATAGAACTCAGGCAGGAAACCGTCCTCCCCTGGAAACTTGCCTGTTTGTAGTGCACTTCATGCTTTACCCAGTTCTACCTCAGTTAAAGTAAGATTTAATCCTGCCTGATCCTCTGGGCTCAGGCAGGGGAGGCCAGGAACTTGTCCTTTTGATTGATGTCCCCAGACAATTCAGATTTATATAATCCTTCATAAAATTCCCTGAAGGTCTCATTAATTTCCTTTGGTTTGTACGAGACCTGTCCATTCCCCATTCATATTGCATTAATTGTTCTAGAAGCTTGTTCTGCCCTCCACTGCCACACGAATACCTCATGAGCTCTGTCCCCCAACTCATAATATTTTTGTCTCAACCTCATAATAGCCTTTTCCATACTATACATCTGAAGCATATTATATTCCAATTTCTTATTTGTGAGTGCTCTGTAATGTTCTTTTAGGTCTGATTCCTGAAAATTCTTCTCTAATTGGGTAAAAAATTCCTCCATTTCCCTCATATAATTTTTCTTGATCTTCTTTGTATACCCAATTATCTGACCCCTCAATTACGCCTTGAGGGTGTCCCATAGAATAAATTTATCTGGAGTAGAATGGCAGTTGTCCTCACAAAACTGAGTTATTTGAGATCTTATAAAGCTACAAAACTCCGTTTTTTTTTCAATAGCAAAGTGTTAAGACGCCACCTGTATGTCGTGACCTGCTTATCTGGCATGTCTATAGTCAAGACCGGGGGAAGTGATCTGAGAGGAGTCTCACTCTGTACTTGGCTTCCATCTCAGGAAGAAAGATGATGGGGAAGGGGGGTGGCAAACTGCTGGTGGTGGGTTTCCATGAGATTGTAGAAATCACACATTTGATAGCTGCTGTCAGATTAAACCAGGTGAGTAATGGCATTTTATAGATGGTACACAGTGTGGTGGTGAAAGGAGTGAATGATTAAAGCAGGTGGATGTGCTGCCACTGGTTGGTTTGGCCTGAATGGTGTGTGCTTCTTGAGAGTTACTGGAAGCATACTCATCCAGACAAGTGAAGATTATTCAAGTATTTCATCAACTTCCTGGCTTGCAGTACATGTAAATATCTTTTTCAGTGAAACCCATAAATCCCATGCTAGAAAAACAATTAAGTCTTGGATTAAATGAAGCAATGAATGTAGCCACAAAGCTGTTTCTGCTTTGAGAAATATAGAATGTAGAACAAAGAGTATTACAACAATATACGGGCCCTATGATCCACAAGGTAGTGCCAGTCGATTATACACATACCCCAAAAAAACCTAAACCCCCCAACTCATAACCCCCAACTTTTCTTTCATCCATGTGCCTGTCTAAGAGTCTCTTAAATGCCCCTATTGTATCAGCCTCCACCACCACCCCTGACAATGCATTCTGAACATCCACAACTCTCTGAGTAAAAATCTTACTTCTGATATCTCCCATAAATTTTCCTCCCTTTATTTTGAACTGATGTCCTCTGGTGTTTGCTTCTCCCACCATGGAAAAAAGGTGCTGGCTGTATACCTTATATATTCCTCTCATAATCTTGTAGACCTCTATTAAGTCACCTCTCATCCTTCATCGCTACAAATCGAAAAGCTCTAGTTCTGCTAACCTTGCTTCAAAAGATGTATTTTCCAATCCAGGCAACATCCTGATAAATCTCTTCTGGACCCTATTCATAGCTTCCACATCCTTCCTTTAATGAGATAACTAGAAATGTCTCAGTGGGCCAAACCTATCCAGAACCCCATGCAATGTTGGCTAAACATCCTCCATGTTACTTCTATGCTTTCTCCATGAATATCTGTTCCCAGTTAACTCTCTCTAGTTCCTGTCTCTACCCATCATAATTAGCCCAATTAAACACTTAACATTTTGCCTGCTTTTATCCTTTTCTTTACCTATGCTAAATCTCAATGAATTGTGGTCACTATCACCATAATGCTCCCCACCGAGAGGTTTGTCACCTGACCTGGTTCATTTCCTGATCCAGTATGGCCCCTTTCTAGTCAGCTGATCTACATACCATGTTAGGAATCCTTCTTGGACACACCTGATAAATTCTGCCCAATCTATCCCTCTTTCAGTCAGGAGGTGCCAGTCAATATTTGGGAAGTTGAAGTCTCCCATAACAACAACCCTGTTATTTCTGCATCATTCCAATATCTGCCTATTTATCTGTTCCGTAGTGTCCGAAGGACTATTTGGGGGGCCTATACTCCTAATATTGTGATAGCTTCCTTAATTTCTGAATTCCACCCACACTGACAATAGTCACTCCCTCTACATCTGTGATGCTATCACTGACCAGTTAATGCTACCCCTGCCTCTTTTATTCTCCCCCCATCCTATCCCCTTTAAAACACCTAATCCCAGTGCTTGCATTGGCCAATCCTGCCCTTCTGCCAGTCAAGCTCTGTAATGGCAACAACACTGTAGTCCTGTGTACTGATCCATGCTCTCATACCAAATACTCCTTGCATGGAATAGACACATTTAAATTCTCCAATTGATGACATTTATGCTTCTTCTCCTGCCTGTCCTTCCTCACAAACACACAATGCATTGCATTATCCTTTCCACCTTCTGCTCTATTCTCTGTCCTCACATTCTAGCTTAAACTCAGTTCTAGCAAACCTGCCCACCAGGATATTGTACCCTCTCCAGTTCAAGTGCAACCCCTTCTTTTTGTATAGGTCAAACCTTCCCCAGAAGAGATCCCAATAATCCACAAATCTGAAACCTGCACCAAGTCTTCAGCCACGCATCCATCTGCCACAACTTCCTATACCTACCCTCACTGGCACATGGCACAGACAGCAATCATTAGATTACCACCCTGGAGGTCCTGCTTTTAGCTTCCTTCCTAACTCCCTATATTCCCTCTTCAGGATCTCATCCCTACTCCTATCTATGTCATTGGTACCAGCATGTACCCCAACATGTGGCTGCTCACCCTCCTGCTTGAGAATGTTGTGGACTAATTTTGAGATGTCCCTGACCCTGGCACCTGGGAGCAGCATTCGGTGATCTGAATCTTGTTCATAGAACCTCCTATCTATTCACCAAACTATTGAATCCCTAATCACTATAGCTCTCCTCTTCTTCCCCTTTCCCTTAGCCAAAGGGCCAGACTCTGTGCCAGAGACCTGACCACTATGACTTGTCCCTGGTAGATCATTTCTCTCCAACAGTACCCAAAACATTATACTTATTGTTGGAGAGAATAGCCACATGGATGCCCTGCACTGCTAATCTCCTAATAGTCATGGAGTTTTCTGCCTCTTGCACTTTGGATGTGACTGTCTCATAGCTTCTGCCTTCTGAATGATCTGGAAGTTCATCCAGATCCCTAACTTGATCAGTAAAATTTGCAGCAGTATGCACCTCTTGCAGGTATAGTAATCAGGGACAATTGTGTTGTCCCAAATTTCCCACATCCTTCATTTGGAACATTCCACTGCCCTAGCTGACATCTCCACTACTCACTCTTTGTAACCATGCAAAGACCTTACCTGACCTTACCTGTTGTAAGTCCTCAGCTTCTGCTCACCAAAGCCTTTCAAGTCAAGCCAAGGCCTTTAAACTCCCACTCCTACACTGGGCCACTCACACACTGGATGCTCCACACTGACCATTCCACACGAGCTTCCCTTCTTTTAAAATGCCGCAGGCTCTATCTGTAGCCCAGACTTGTCAGGAAGGGACAACAGCAATTGTACTTCCTGAGAAGACTGAAGCAGTCAAGGTTAATGGCCACCATTCTGTCAACCATCTGCAGAAGCTCTATCGAGAGTGTCCTGGCTGGCTGCATCACAGTGTGATATGGTCGCTGCAAAGAAATGGAATGGAGGTCAATCCATAGGACCATAAGTGTGGCAGAGAGGATCTTTGGAGTCTTCCTCTTCCCCCCCCCCCCCCCACCATCAACGTGATCTACCCGGATCATTGCCTGAAGAGGGTGCGCAAAATAGTTGAAGGCCCATTCCACCCTGCACACAGTATCTTTCTGGAGTTTCAGAGCCAGCACCACCAGGCTGAAGAACAGCTTCTTCACACAGGCAGTGAGAATGCTGAATGACCAAAGGAACTGCTCACACTAACCATCCAAGGCTGTCATATTCATGAAGCAATATTTATTTATTTGTATATTTGTATATTTTATTACATATGTATTGTTTGTTACGTATGTGTGTTACGTATCTGCATGTTTTGCACAGAGGACCAGAGATTGCAGTTTCATTGGGTTACGTGTGCAATCAGATGACAATAAACTTGACTCCAACATTCATCGCTCCAGTTATTTTTTAAATGCTTCTGAACAAAGCCCAGTCTCACCTCTCACCAGATGCAAAGTACGAGGTAATACCATGAAGAAGGATTCATTGGTTAGGTATCTTTACCTCCTATGGGCACTGTAAGGCCTCAGCAGTTTTGTGTTTTTACTGTAGTGACTAAAATTGTTTTGGACACATTTATCTTGCTTTTATTTTAAATTAAAACCCAGTTCAATCCCACATTTCTGACCTTCCTGTGGTGGGAAATGAGCTTTGAGCTGCTGTTTAACCATTTGGGTGTGTATTCATTCTAGTCCTCTGTTCTTGGAGATAACAGGGTACAGAATCATGTGCAGTGGAAAAATTTTTAAATCTAATGTAGCAGGCCTGTGAGTAATGGTTAACATATGTCATGTTTATAGCCATTAAACAGTATTTTTTTAATTTTCTGGTTTCAAATTATAGTACAGAAAAGCCACAAACCAGGAAATGCTGCGAAAATGTTGCAGCTGTTGAACAGTAACAGCAGGAAGGTCAATGACAGACATTGAGTTAGCCAAGATTTTTGATCGTAACTTTGGCAACCCTGACGGCTATGTGATCTGGAGAGTTTGTTTAATGAGCATACAGTGTAAGTGAATCATTTTCCAGCAAAACCTCCAAATTGTGGGTCAATACCATTGCAGCTCCATTCACCACCACCCATTCCCATTCCTCCATCCTGCTTCACCTATTGCCACATCATGGGCGACTACATTTCAACCTCCCTCCCAAACTGCTTTTGTCTTCCAGCTGTCTCCTTTAATCCTTCTTCCCAGGTGTCCTTTCCTGCCTACTTCATTCTTAGTCCTCCAATGCTCCTCATTAGTGTTTCTGCTCTCTCATTTTGCCACTTGCTTCCTGCGGCTCCCTTCTAACTAGCTACATTCCCAGTGCCACTTCTTCAACTTCTGACTGGCTCTTCTCTCCCAATGGCCTCCTCCTAATTATTGTCTTGCTTCCGTGCTTCAATCAGTGAAGGCAAGCATAGAACATAAACAGGCATGTAAGCCCAATGTTGTCCGTCCTTTGTAAACCTACTCCATACAAATCTACTCTTGCCATACCACACACACACATAACCCTTTATTTTTCTTTCATCCATGTGCCTATCTAAGAGTCTTTCAAATGTACCAGCCTTAACAATTTATTCCAGACACTCACCACTCTCTGTGTAAAAATACTTATCTCTGATATCTTAGAAGCATTGAACAATAGAATGCTACAGCTCAGAAACAGTTCTCTTCAGCCCTTCAATCCATGCCAAACCATTTTTTTGCCTAGTCCCACTGACCTGTTCTCAGTCCATAGCCCTCCATACCTCTCCCATCCATGTACCTGTCCAAATTCCCCATCAATTTTTAAATTGAGCCCACATTCACCACTTCAACTAGAGGATCGTTCCACACTCCGAGCACTGTCTGTGTGAAGAAGATCCCCCTCATGTTCCAACTACACTTTTCACCTTTCACTCTTAACCCATGTCCTCTGGTTTGTATTTCACCTACCCTCAGTGGAAAAAGCTGATCAACATTTATTCTGTCTATTCCCCTTATACTTTTAAATACCTCTATAAAATCTCCCCTCATTCTTCTATGCTCCAGGGAATAAAGTCCTAAACTATTAAAACTTTCCCTGTAATTCAGTTCCTGAAGTCCAGACAATATGCTAATAAATCCTCTCTGCACTCTTTCCATTTTATTAGGTGACCAAAACTGCACACAAAAGTCCAAATTTGGACTCAACAATATCTTGTACAACTTTACCATACCAGCCCAAATTCTACACTCAATACTTTGATTTATGAAGGCCAATATTCTAAAAGATCTCTTTACAACCCTATCCACCTATGACTCCACTTTCAGGGAATTATGTATCTGTATTCCCAGATTCCTCTGTTTTACTGCACTCTTCAGTGCCCTACCATTTACTGTGAATGTCCTTTCTTTGTTCGTCCTTCCAAAATGCAATACTTCACACGTCTGCATTAAATTCTTCCATTTTCAGCCCATTTTTCCAGCTTGTTCAGATCCCTCCTTAAGGTTTGAAAACCATCTTCGCTGTAGACAACACCTCCAATCTTAGTGTCATCTTCAAACTTGATGATCCAATTTACCACATTATTATCCACATCATTGATATAGATGCAAACAACAATGGTCCCAGCACTGATCCCTGAGGGACACCACTCCAGATTCTAGTCTGAGAAGCAATCATCCATCACTACTCTCCCGTCCAGCCATTGTTGAATCCTGTTTTATACTTCATCATGAATACCTAGTGTCTGAATCTTCCTGACTAACTTCCCATGAGAACCTTGTCAAAGGCCTTACTAAAGTCCATGTAAGACAAAACCAGAATCTTTCTTTGGTAAACTTTCCAGGAAAATTCTTTGAAAAACTCTGTAAGATTGGTTAAACATGACTTAAAACACACAAAGCAATGTTGACTATCCCTTAATCAGTCCATGGCTATCCAAATAATTGTATATCCAAACTCTTAGAACACCTTTCAATAATTTACCTACTACTGAGGTCAGGCTCAATGGCCTATAATTTCCAGACTTACTTTTGGAGCCAATGTCAGCTATTCTCCAGTCCTCTGGCACCATACCCGTGACTAAGGACATTTTAATTTTTTCTGCCAGACCCCCTGAAATTTCTGCACTAGCATCCCTCAAAGGTCTGAGGGAATATCTTGTCAGTCCCTGAAGGTTTATCCATCTTTATTTGTTTTAAGATAGCAAGCACTTCCTCCTCTTTAATCTGTGTAGTTCCTGTTTGATTATGCTTGGCTGCCAGCAGGGGGCTGACACAGACAGAGAGACTGTTGTAGGAGAGATCTGTAATGGAGGCTTGCAGCCTCATGGCCTGCCTCATGTGCTGTTTACAACAACTTTAAAGTAAATAAATTTTTCCTTCATCCATGTGTTGTCTGAGAACTCGCACATATGAATACAAGGTTAAACATGGTGTCAGAAGTGGGATGAAGGAAATACTTTAAAAGGAAAATCTAAAGTCAGCGACTAATCAGTGAAAAGAAGCTAACAAGGAGAAAAATGGAAGGAATACATCGACCAGTGAAACTTCAGTTGACAGGTAATGTGGCTGAAAATTGGAACAGATTCAAACAATGTTTTGGATTGTATTTAACAGCAGTTGGAACTGATGAGAAAAGTGATAAAGTGGAAGTGTCAGTTTTCTTACATGTCATGGGTGATTGCATTGTTCCAAAAGCCATTAAATGAATGTCCACTTAGAATACAAAGAATGATGATTAGGCTGCAACACTATACACTGAATGTGAGGATGTCTTAGAATCGAAAAGTGAAAGAAAAGAGCACGAGAGGTGATGTACTAGCCAGGAAACAACAATGATTAACAAATGAAGTGTCAAATTGTACAATATGCCAGAAATATCAAGCAAGCAATCCTTCAGAACCACTAAAGCCACACCCAGCACCATACAGACCTTATCAGAAGGTAGGTACTGACCTATTCAAATGTCAAGGGAAGGACTATCTTGTAGTCACAGACTATTACTCCCTGTATACCAGAGGTGTGTAAACTGAACACCACCACTGCAGATGCTGTAATAACAGGTATGAAAGCCATATTCTCCAGACATGGTGTGCAGGTGAGGTCTTCACAGACAGTGAACCCACTTTTGAAATTTTTCACAGTCCAATGGTCTATCAGAGAAATCAGTACAGACAGTGAAAAGACTGATGAACAAGGCAAAAGACAGTGGAACAGACTTCTACCAGAGCATGCTAGCATACCGCACAATACCTCTCGAGTATGGTATGTCACATGCAACGTAGGCTAAGATCAAACCTACCCATTCTGGAGAACCTTTTTTAAACAAAAGAGGGGGAGAAAGTGAGGAAATTCAAAGAATAATAGAAAGAAAAGCAAAAGTATTTCTTTGACAGGGGAACAAAAAATCTACCAGAACTCCACACCGAAGACCAAGTAAGGCTAAAAGACAGAATAAACTTAGGGACTCAGAAGGGAACTGTCCTTAGTGAAGTCCAACTAACATCATTCCAAAGATGAAGGTGCTGTTCTGCGAAGGAATCGTCGAGATCTTCAAATGGTACCAGTTGCAGTAGATGGAAAGACGGATACTGTTGAACAACCTCAATACACAGCTGAGAAGACATCAGATTCAAGGACAATCAATCAGGAGATCGTAAAGACACAAAAATCTCCTGAAGAGACTCTTAGAGCAAATTTAAAGACTCCTGTTCTGGAATGAAGTAGTACTATCTTATTCACTCTTCAGGTTTTAGTGTATATAAATGTGAACACATAAAACAAGTTAAAAATATGTTAACAATGTTGATAATAATGAAAATGTGTTCCTGGTGTTAAAGTTAAAATTCCAGTTATACAAAGAAAATATGTTAGTTAAAATTAAGCTCCTTTTGTTTTAAAAAAAGGGAGATGTAATGATAGTGATCATGTTTGCATTGCTACTAGCAATGCCTTAAGGATTATAGTTCCTGTTTGATTATACTTGGCTGCCAGCAGGGGGTTGACATAGAGAGAGAGAGAGAGAGAGAGAGAGAGAGAGAGAGAGAGGGAGAGAGAGAGAGAGAGAGAGAGAGAGAGACTGCTGTAGGAGAGATCTGTAAATGAGGCTTGCAACCTTATGACATGCCTCAGGGTTCCATGTGTTGTCTCAGAACTCACACAAGATGAAACACTCTTCATCTTTCCTACCCACATCATTAGTCTCCTACATCGACCACGACATCTTGCTGCTCTGCCTTCCTCCTGAGAATGCCATGAACTCGATCTGAGATATCCTGGCCACAGGGAGGCAACATACCATCTGAGATACTCAATCTCTTCCACAGAACCTCTTAATTGTCGCCATATCTATGGAATCCCCTATCACTACAGCTCGCCTCTTCTCCTCCCTTCCCTTCTTAGTCACAGGACCATACTCCATGCCAAAGACCTGATCTCCATGGCTTGCCCCTGGGAGGTCATCTCACCCAAAGGATTCAAAGTGGTATACTTGTTACTGAGGTGATCAGCCACAGAGTTGCTCAGCATTGCCTGCCTGTTCCCTTTCCCTCTGCTGACTTTACCTGTGGTGTAACACTATTGGTGGGATATCAAGCAGGCTGATAATATCATGGGGTGGGACTTCTGCATAGGGGGAGAGAAGCTCGGAACTAGCAGGGAAAAGCTTGTGCATGTAGATATTCATTAAGTATATGGTAAAATAAAGCAAGCTACGAACACAACTCCAGGCTCAAGGTTATTTTTATTACGAGGGTGTTTGAACCCAACACGGCATGATGTCAGAAGTGGAGCTTTGAGCCACAGAGAGAAGGACAGGCTGCGAAAGGATAAAAGTGAAAGAGGTGAGCTAAGATGGAGGATGGGCCAGAACATGTGGCGGCACCCCAATTGGTAGTGGCGGCTCCTCCAATGGCGACTTTCACAATAAAACCTCCAGAACCCTTCGACTTCTCAAATCCACAGGGGTGGGAGAAATGAATAAGATTTGAGCTCTTCAGACTGGCAAGTAATTTAAATAATTCCTCTGAAGCTAACCAGGTGAATACACTGGTATACTGCATGGAGGACGAGGTTGACGACGGGCCTAAACTTAATGGGTGCGCAACAGCAGCAGGTACGATGCAGTACAGAGAGGGATCAATTATTATTTTGTGCCTAAGAACGGAATTTAGCCTGGAGAAACAGTAGATGTGTTCATCACAGCCCCGTATGCACTGACAGAGAACTGCAAATATGGGGATCTGCACAACAAATTTTCACGCGACAGACTAAGAGATTCGTCACTGTCGGAGACAACTCGACAAAAACCTCACCCTCATGAAAGCAGTCACAATGGCTGGACAGTCAGAGGCAGTAAAGCAGCAGCAAACCAACTTGCGAGAAAAGTGTGCAAAGCAGTAGACTCAGTGCAACTTAAGAGAGGAAAGCAGCAGAAGTTTAAAGGCAAAGGGCAGACACCAGGACAACAAAAAGTTAAAACAATGACACAGAGCAAAGTAGAGCACAAGACATGCCTCAAGGGCAGAAAATTACCATTCCACCCAGCAGTTCAATGTCCAGCCAGGAGTGCAGAATGCCACAACTGCGGCAAATGAAGACACTACGGAAAAGTCTGTAGGTCAACCTGCATGGTGAATGAGGTAGCGGAGGGCATGGACAAATTGTTCCTCGAAGAAATAGCATCAGGCGAGGAGCCCTGGATGGCCAATGTTAACATAGGAGGCAGCAAAGTGACCTTCAAAATTGACACAGGGGCCAATTTTACACCCATTCCCGAGCAGGTGTTTAAAAGAATTATACCTGGAGATGGCAAGCTAGGAAAAATACAGAAGCCACTCTACGGTCTGGGGGGAGTGAAATTGATGGTGCTGGGATCGGCAAAAGAAACGCTCTCATACACAGAGAGAGGAGCACCATAGAAGAAATGTACATGGTGAGAGATTTACAAGCAGCTCTTTTGAGCAGACCAGCTTCAGTGAGACTCCAGAGAGTGGCCAGATTGGACACCCTAGACCAGGAGAGGGTCAGAAAGGCATACCCCGAACTTTGCAATGGACTTGGGCTAGTATAGAAGGCATACATCATTAAACTCAAGCCTGATGTGAAACCATTTTCACTGAAAGTACCTCAAAGAGTCCCTTTGCCACTCATGGGCAAAGTCAAGAGAGAGCTTGAAAGAATGGAAAGCTTGGAGTTATTGGCCACATAGAGGAGCCTACAGAATGGTGTTGTGCCATGGTGGTAGCACCATAAAAGAATAAAGATGTTCGCATTCGTGTGATCTTGACACCTTTGAGTGGATCACCTTTGAGTGCAGAGAAAAGTTTATACTTCCATTGGTGGATCAAACCCTAGGCATGCTGACTGGTGCACAATATTTTACTAAGTTTGATGCAAACATGGGATTTTGGCAAACTCCTTTGTGCAAAAAATCAGCTCTCTACACAACATTTATCATGCCATTCAGGCATTACTATTTCAACCGCCTACCCTTTGGTATCTCCTCTGCCCTTGCACATTTCCAGAACAGAATGGTGACTGAGGTTACCACAGGCTTGGAAGGAGTTGTCTGTCACATGGACAATATCCTCATTTGGGGGACCACAAAGGACCAACACAACGTGAGGGTCCATGCAGTCCTAAAATGAGCAGAAAAGGCAGGGGTCACTCTCAACATGGTGAAGTGTGAGTTTGGAAGGAGGCAGGTGAAATTTCTGGGGTACATCATCTCAGCAGATGGCATGAGACCAGACCCAGACAAGAGCTGTGCAGGACATGAAGGAGCCAACAAACGTTAGTGAGCTCAAAAGTTTCCTCGGTATGGTGAACCAACTAGGGAAGTTCATACCATATAACCATATAACCACTTACAGCACAGAACAGGCCAGTTTGGCCCTACTAGTCCATGCCGTAGCAAATCCCCACCCTCCTAGTCCCACTGACCAGCACCTGGTCCATACCCCTCTAGTCCCCTCCTATCCATGTAACGATCCAGTCTTTCCTTAAATGTAACCAATGATCCCGCCTCGACCACGTCTGTCGGAAGCCCATTCCACATCTCCACCACCCTCTGCGTAAAGAAATTTCCCCTCATGTTCCCCTTATAATTTTCCCCCTTCAATCTTAAACCATGTCCTCTAGTTTGAATCTCCCCCTTTCTTAATTGAAAAAGCCTATGCACATTTACTCTGTCTGTCCCTTTTAAAATCTTAAACACCTCTATCAAGTCCCCTCTCAATCTTCTATGCTCCAGAGAAAAAAGCTCCAGTCTGCACAACCTTTCCCTGTAACTCAGACCCTGAAATCCTGTCAACATTCTCGTGAACCTTCTCTGCACACTCTTTCACCCCTGGCTGAAAAGTCCTGTTGTCCAAGAAAAGCTAGTGGAGCTGGGGACATGAGCAATAGAGGACATTTAGAAACCTCAAGCAGGAGTTAGCATCCATACCGATACTTCAGTTGTTTGATCCAAATAGGCAACTGGAATATCAGCTGATGCTTCATCATGTGGACTGGGAGCAGTATTAATACATAAGGATGGAGACAATTGGTCACCAATCACTTATGCTTCCAGATCATTAACAGAAACAGAGCAATGGTATGTGCACCTGGAAAAGGGACATTGGCACTGACTTGGGCTTGCGAGAGAATCAACAATTTTATTTTGGGACTACAGTTCGAGTTGGAGATGGACCACAAGCTACTTGCGAGTCTGCTAGGTGGGCAAGTGCTGGATTCGCTGCCACCACGGATACAGAGGTTCAGGATGAGGCTGATGAGATACTCATACATGATCTCACACACACCTGGGAAGAACCTCAGAACTGCGGATACACTCTCTCACTCCCCATTTACAAGACGGAACCACAGGTGCTTACAAAGACCTCATGGTGGACACCAATATTTATGTCAAGACGGTGATGGAAAATCTCCCAACGAGCAGCAGATCCTGACTGAGCTCCAAAAGCAACTACGCGCTGATAGTGTGAACGCGCAGGTCATGAAATACTGCATTGGAGGCTGGCCAGACAGAAACCAGTTACAAGAACCAGTCAAACACTACTGGCAAGAGAGGGCTGTTCTGAGTGTGCACAATGGACTACATTTGTGTGGTACAACTTAAGTTATTCCAGATAACATGCAGAACAAGGTACTCGAGAAAATACATGAGGGCCACCAGGGGGGTTGTAAAGTGCCAGGAACTTGCCAATCAAACAGTGTAGTGGCCAGGTCTGAGTAATCAAATAAGCGAGATTGTCTTGAGGTGCAGAGAGGGCATCCATGAAAGGACATACGTAAGAGAACCGGTAATGCCGAGTAAATTTCCTGTCAGGCCATGGCAAAAACTTGGTGCAGACTTATTCACTCTTGGAGAGAACACATACTTATTAGTGGTGGACTATTTCTCTAGATTTATAGAAATAGCACAACTCAGCCTGACACCAACTACCAATGTAATTGTTCATTTAAAATTGATGTTTGCACGGCATGGCATTCCAGAGTCGTTAGTAAGTAACAACAGTCCACAAATCTCTGGACAAAACATGAAAGCCTTTGGAGTGGATTACAGGTTCGAGCATGTGACCAGTAGCCCTAAGTATCCACAAAGCAATGGAGAGGCAGAGCAAGCAGTACAAACCGTGAAGAATCTGCTCAAGAAAACTCCCTTAACCGTGCACTATTGGCGTTCTGAGCCACATCACTGAGCAGCGGCTACAGTCCAGCTCAATTGCTAATGAGATGTCCCCTTCGCATGACTCTACTAACCCTTCCAGATAGGTTGCAGCTGGAACTCCCAGACCTACTACAACTCCAGAAGGAGGAGAGGTGTAAGAATATGAAGTGGTATATCAAGACACAGAATGAGCGACCTGAAAAAGCTGGCACCAGGAGATGAGGTGTGGATCTCTGATGCAAGACAGCAAGGTACAGTAACTTCCATTCACCACAGCCCATGGTCGTATGTGGTTAGTGGACCACAAGGGACACTGAGACGGAATCACCAACATCTCGTTCCTATACCAGAGTCTTCAGGTGAAAAGCAACAAGAGCATAGGCCAGAAATGGACACTCCTGCAAAGGCAGGTCCAGAGACTGTGCCGACAGAAACACAGAGTTTGCCTGGCACAAGAAGAACGAGATCTGGGCGAGAAGTAAAGAGACCGCAGAGACTGAATCTGTAGAGACTGTAAAACACCCAGAGTCAAAAAAAACTTGTGTATTGTAAATATCGCATGTGTATTTGTTTCAGAATGTGTAAAGGTAACTGTAGTGAGCAAAACCACAGAAAAGGGGGGCTTCGAACGCAAAGTAAGGGGGATGTGGTGTAACACTATTGGTGGGAGATTGAGCCGGCTGATGACATCAGAGGGCGGGACTTCCGCATTGGAGGAGAGAGGCTCGGGACTAGCAGGGAAAAACCTGTGCTAAGTGTATGGTAAAATAAAGCAAGCTACGAACACGACTCCAGACTCAAGGTAGTTTTTAATACAAGTGTGTTTGAACCCAACATGGGATTACCCAGGAGCTGCCGGAGCTCACCAGAGCATTATTCTGGCACCTCAAAGGGTTGCTCCAGCACCTCAACGCTCTGGGCCAAATTTAGAAAGGACGATATTTTCTAGAATGGCACAGGATCAAAAACTTTCAATTATAATAGCGAGACTGAAGAAATTAGGGCTGTTCTTCTTAGAGCACAGCATGTTAAGTAGAGGGTGAATACTGGGATTCAATATGAAAGGTTTTGATGGAATAATTAAATGGACATCATTTCCCTGTTAACCAGAGGTCATAGATTTAAAATAACGAGTAAACAAACTAGACGGAAAATAATGATTCACAGTGGGTTGTAAAGATGTGGAAACACACGACCTGAAAATGCAATGCATGCAGAATTCAGAGGAACTTTTCTGAGATAAGTGGATGTGTGTTTGAAGAGGAACCTTGTAGGATTACGATGAAAAAGGCTGATGTGGAGTTAGATGGATCCATTATCACAAAAATAGATAAATATGCCAAAGCTGAGTGTTTCCCTCTTTACGGTAGATTTCAGAGATTCACTTTTCATTCAACCCAGGTGACCTTGTTGTTGACAATGACCATGCGTTTATTGTTATATGCATTGTATAATGTACATATGCAGCAAAGTCCTGATTCCTGCACCCACAGATAAACTACAAAATTAAGAAAAACTACAACAGTATACATTATAAATACAAAATATCGATAATAAATATTTACAGTTACCATAGGGCAAGAGAAAAAGCATTGTTTTTATAGGGCAGGTAGTCCTTTAGTGGTGTAGAAACAGTCCATGATGAGCGTAATGAGGGGAGGTACAAGGCCATTGGAAAAAAACTGTCCTTGAACTAAGAGATGCTGGTTTTTAGATTTCTGGATCTCATTCTCCAAGGTAACAGCAAGAAGAGATCATGACCATTCCTTTATGATGTTGACTGCCTTCTTCAAGATTCAATTTATTATCATAGTAATAAAACAGTGTCGTATTACATGAAATTTCTTTTTGCCTGCTGCAAGGCAGACAGATCTGCAACTGGCAGGAATCACCTAACCACCTCTTACAGTCAGACTTAAAGAATTACCAAGTGTCCATAGATTTGCCTCCAGCGCTTCTGCAAGCTCCATAGCCACACAGAGCCCAGTCCAAACCATCGCCAACCTGAGCTCCAGATCCAAACTTTTGCCACAGTCAGAAATGCTTCAGAGCACTCAGCACCTCCTCCACATCCTGGCTCCGATACCTGGTACCCCTCCAGTTAGTTTGAACTAATTTACAGCAGTCTGCAGCCCGGGGTGAGTCTCCTGACAGCAGTCCTGACAGCCTCCATGCATTCCTTGCTTCCAGTTGCCAGCAGTCTGCTGCAAGCACTGATCCCTCAGTCACAGAGCCCCCTCACTGGTGCACTGCCATGGGAACTGTCCCATGGGGTCATCTCTTCCTCTAAGACCTTGGGGGTGTCCTTCCTGTCTTTTGGTGCCCTGCTCCAGTCCTCCTCTTCCCCAAAAACAGCAGCCCTTCGAGGCTGCTGTAAATTAATAGGCACCGCCATCTTGGACACAGACCTGTGGGCGTAGGATTTCAAATAAAACCACCGTCAGCACCCTCAAAGCCTATGCGGAGCCAGCAGCAGTTGACTAGGTGGCTGGGCCACACAGGAGTGCTGCATCTCCACTCCCTTGCTTCCCGCAGGCCCACACCAGCAGCGGCATTGCCGTTACAGTGGCTTTGGCAACGCTGCCATGTTTCTATAGAACATCATTTTACTATAATTTTATTTTGTATGTATTATGACTTTCTTTCATTGCATAGGAATATCAGAAATTAAGAAATTACAATATATAAGGTATCTCCATAAAATGGCTTGGAAATATAAATGGCCATGTTATTTTGAAAATTCCAAAATCTAAATATTCGGCATTTGGAAGGCTTATTTCTCTTTCTCTCTGTCAGTCCTACCCTTTGACCATTGCCCAACATTTCCCCACCCCTCATCTCTAGTGATCATTTTCTGGATATGAAAATGCTCAAGGATTATGGCACATTTTCAAATAAACTTCAATCTTCCTGAGATAAACACACTTAAAGTTACTTCCTTGTCATGAAGGTAATTACAGAAATTATAGGTTATAAATCCTACCAATATTAGCACAAATCTGGGGGAAGAAATTGTGATTCAGTTATAAAAAAATCCCATGTAATCAACAAATCAATGCAATTAATTTGATTTTTTCCTCTAACCTTTAAGAAATATGAATGAAATTGATATGAAGCTGTTCAAAATCCTTTCAATTGAAATTTTGCATCCCCTACAACCCAAGAAATGATTGCATCCTTGATCTTCTTGGTTCTTTTTGTTGTTGGTGTTGTCTAATGCTTCTATTCTCAAAGCAAGAGTGGGGTTCAGTTCTGCCCAATAAATCATTCTACAAGTAAGGAATAAGTGACATATCAGGCAAGGACATCAAAGAACACTAACTCTTTGATGTCAAATTTTGTCCTTTGTAATGCTCATTGATTTGGCATTTTACTTTTTGTTAGTCAGTAAGAGAAGATCAAAGATATCCGAAAACTTTTTCTTTGTAATCACCCCTGGTATTTAGACAGCTACTTAAGTGAATAAATCTGATATGAAACTAGTGATTGAAGATGGTTACGCACAATTTTGTCAATAAGACTCTCCGCAGGCACTTGTTTGTTCCTTACTACTGAAACCACGTGACTTCAGTTCATTGAGAATTGAGTATACATGGATATTTAACGACAGTTGTAATTCACTTACTTGATAAACTCATATCGTATAAAAGAGCTATACAATTTTTAAGTAGTAGTTCACATAAAAACACATCCTAGAAACATAAGACTTGTTGCATTTGCAATTTTACTCCGGTCAATTTCATATCAGCAAGCCCAATAAAACTTCTTTAGCTCAGTCCTGTCACCATAATATTAATATTATTTGTTATTATGGATTAAATTCTGCATCAACACTTCTTTGATATTGATAACAGTGATTAGGCTAGAAAATCAGACAGCGATCATGCAAGGCCCAATATTCCTCCAGTGTTCAAAGGGCTGGCTGGTCATATCGCTAAGAGAACTAAGATTGTTGTGGTTCCTCCTAAGGCAGTGAGTCTATGGAGAACAAACCTGCTGATGCAATGAAATCATTAATGCTCCACCACCGTTACTCCACGAGTCCAATAACTGTTGCCTGTCAACGCATGATGGAGTACCTGCAATTAAACAGTATGATCTGCTGCCATAGTTCACACAAGAACTGGCTGTAAAAGTGTGCAATTAATTTTGTTCTTGTAAATGATAGAATTGCCATGATCCCTGTTACAGCCACTGGCAATGCACCCCTTATCCTGCAGTGAAATTATAGTTGTAGTGACAGAATGGAGATTTCAGCGAGCTTGTTTTTACTGAAAAGCAGATATCTCATCTATTTCTCCCTGCTATTTTGATAGAAGAATTCTTCTCTGGATGAATATGACCTTCTCCCTTCTAATTCATCTTTTTTTTTTCTGGCAGTTTTTACTTTCTGTGTTCTCTGATCATTCTAGCGATCGTTCTTCAATTTAAGGTGGGCACCCACTGCCGCACCCATCTACAAGCAACTCACTTGTACAAAGACCGTGAAATCACAAAATAGACTCAATAGCACCTCCCCCACCAAGCCCTGTAGATTCCAGCATGACGCAGTTATGTAAAGCATAAAATAAGTAATATTGTTGGAACAGCGAAATTACATTATCCAGAAACTACAATTGCAAATACTGTAAACACCTGTTATCTGAAATTCAAGCAATCGGCAAAAAAAAAATTGTGGAAAATAAATAGGTAATAAAATCAGAACATTAAAATTGGCGCGTTTTGTTCGCCAACCACGCAACACAATCTCAAGCAACCAGAAAATTCACTTCCCTGCATCCAAAGGTGCTGGATACTAGGGGTCTTACTGTAATTGTTAATTTCTTTAGATAGCATTAATTGTTCTCTGGATTTCAGATTTTGGAATTGTTCTTCTTCATGGGCAATCTGTTGAGGTTATATTCTGTGGGATTTGAGGATCCATAGACTCTGGCAAAGAGAAGACAGGGTTGCTTAATAAGATACATAGATAAAAAAAAGTCAGTAATAAACCATGACAGCATCAATGTATAGAAATAGTTAACGTTTTGAGTCAGAACCCTTTATCAATAGATTTTTAAAAAGGTGAAATTACACATATAAAGTGGGAAAAGAATGGGGTGGTAGTATAAGATAGAAGGTATGAGAGGTAGAAGGAGGCAGAGACAGGGGGAGGGGGGCAGGAAAAAAGTTAGACAATGAGAGAGGAAAAATTGTAAGTTTGAAAGAGTACAGGAATAGATAAGGAAGGAAACAATGGAATCAGATCTGGGGGGAGGGGGGGTTACATAAAATTGGAAAAATTGATGTTATTGCCTGTGTTTAGTCTCACCGATGCAGAGGAGGCCACATCGACTATTCCAAATGCAGTACATTAGATTGGACGATGTGCATGTAAAGTACTGCCTCAACTGGAAGATCTGTTTGTGGCCCTGGATGGAGCAGAGGGAGAAGATGTAGGGAGGTTTTTCCTTTTTAAGAGGGTTGAAGGGTGAGAAAGATGGGAAGGAAGGGAAGTAGGGGCTAAGGAATCTAATGGAGATTTATTCCTGTATAAAGCAATAAGGATGGAGGGGGGAAATGTGGCTGGTAGAGGGATTGCGCTGAAGTTGTTGGAAGCTTTGGAAGATAATGTGATGGATGGACAGGCTGGTAGTTTGGAAAGTGAGGATCAAAGGGACTCTGACCTTGTTCTGCCTGTGAGGTGAGGAAAGAGCAGGTGTACGAAAAATAGACGAGATGTGGGTACAAGCCTTATCAATGACAGTAACATGGAAACAACATTTATTAAAGAAGGACGATGTTTTGGATGTCCTGGACTGATACGGATGAAACCAGTAGGAAGAGGTTTCAGCCAGTTAACTGTGAGAGTCAGTGGGTGTAGAATAGTTGGGAATGTTATGCATTCCCCCCACAGTTGTTGACAGTCTCTGTATGCTTGCCATCATAAAGAAATGAGGTACTCAATTACTTCTTGGAAGTTCTTTCACAATGTTGCATGGTCACTGGCCAGGGAACCCATGTGTCAGTAAGGATGCGACATTTTTCAAGAGAATACCAATGAAGCATTCATCATGTCTTCCTGCAAACCTCTCCCTGAAATAGAGTTTGGAGTAGAATAATTGTTTCATATATTTAATGTTGGGAATGCAGACAGTGTGGCCCAATTATTGGAGATGGTGAAGTATTTCGGGAAATTCAGAGGGTTGAATGATGGCCTGGGAAAAGGTACTGATATTTGCCTAACTTACCAATGGAGTTGGATAATTTTTTTGAAGTCACCATTGATTTATTTAGTACTACTGAATGTTCTCCATTATATCAAAATGTATTGTACTTGATACTGGATATGAGAACTGTTTTTGAATGCCTTTTTCCATTAGATTAGCACATCTAGGGTAGTGCATTGAAGGCCTTGTCAAAGTCTGTTACCAAAGCCTGCCTTTGGTAAGAAGTGATTCCTGATGGATGAAAACTGATCCACATTTTGATTGTCTTACCATGGATCTTGATTGTTGGAGATGTTTTGTAGCACGGCCTGTCTGAAAGAGGACCTTAACAATAAAACCAACCCTTTCATTCACTTCAGTGAAGGAGCCAATGCTGCCCAGGAACAGTGTCCAAGAGTACATTTATACTTCATTCAATAATATGATGACTAACATTGGGTGATCCTGGTTTTGGATTAGAGATAATGTAGATTGGACAGCATTTACTTCAGTATTCCTACTCCACTCCAGTTTATTGACAGTAAATTAAGGTACTTCACTGAGGAAGATAAAGAGGACTGGACATAGAACTTGCTTGATCACAGTGAGCAGGTGTGAGTGAGAATGTGGTTGACCCATTGGTCAGCACTACAGTTTGTATGTCATCCAATATAGGTATAATTTGAGAAGGATTCTCCATCATTTTTCTAAATTGACAAGAATTGAATGCATATGCTAAACCCTATATTGGGCACGAGTTAGAACAGATGTGAGTATATACGCATCAAACGTCATTTTGGCCCACAAAAAAAATGAGTGGATGAAACTTTGAATTTGCACTTATAATTTTTAGTTTTCCCATATTGAACACCAAATCTCTGCACACACCCAGGTCGTGAAAAGAGCAAAGTGATGAATATTTGGATAAGCACATTGGATCCTAGTTCAAGATCCTTGTTTCAGTCTTTATAGCACCTTTAAAGCTATCTACTATTCCTGAATCCATTTGTAGGCCCATTACCTTTTAACAACAATTACGCTTAATGAAGTATGGCTTATTTTACTCCTTCCCCCATTTCCATTAGAATTCAGTTCATTGCTCTAAAATGCTGCTGTCTAGTCTCTAACTCTACCCATTAACTAAAATTTCAGTTAAGGAAGATGCTAAATTAGCACTCTTTCCCTTTTTTTTTTGGCAAGCTGTTCTGTTACAGTTGATGCCTGTTGCTTCAAATACATTTCATTGCAGGAAATTAAAAAGGTCTATGTGCAGGACTGGCTTCCAAAAATAATTCTCCAGTGCAGGTAATACAAAACTACTCCTGTGAAAAGGTTCCTTGAGTTGCCCTACACATTGGTTTCATTTACTTCAGGGAGAGGTGGTCATCCAATTTTGTTGTGCAAATGAAAACTGCTGTGTACTGCCAGGCCACTGCGGTTAAGACATCCTAGCTATAGTTCTATGTTATGTTCACATTGCTCTTTTTCATCAACACTGAAAGAATCCAGATCAAACATTAACAAACACACCCATTATATTGGAAAACATTTAAAACCAGGTGAAGAGAGATAGTAAATATTGAGTCAAAGGAGGTTTGCACAAGGGCAAAAGACATTATAATTGGAATATTTCTGTGTGCACATATATTCTGCAGAACATACTATAAGGTCTTTGATTCTTGTTGATATACTTGTTGAATTCAAATGAATTCTGCATCTTTATCATACATCCCCTCTCTCAATCCCAAAGCCTTGTTTATTTAGGGCTGTCTATCTATTTATTTAAACAAAGATTGTTCGGAAATATCCTTCAAATTAGATATTTAAATATTATTAGGTCTTTACTCTCCTTCCTCAAAGCCATATTTGTAATTAAATACATTACCTTGCAAGAATTTGGGACCTTTTTGTGGCATAGAAGGTCACAAAGTGTTATTTCAACACAATATAAAATGCATCATCTATCAAATGCTTGGAATGAAAAATAACTAAATGATCAAAATAAATTATGAAAATACTGTTATTCTGTTGAATTCTTTGCTAAAAGAAGAAGTGGTGGCTGCCTTATTAAATATATTTAAGACATAGATAGATTTTTGCATAGTAAGGCAATTTAGGGTTATGGGAGGAAAAGTATGGCAGGTGGAGCTGAGTACATGCCCAGATCAACCATGATTTTATTGAGTGTCAGAGCAAGCTGGTGGACTATTCCTGCTCCTATCTCTTTAGATCTTAAGAAGTTGCAAATGGGCACAATTTACTGCAGCAATAATGCAGCACAAAGTGTTACGTACTCAGAATACAGCAATAGAAATTAGCTAAACGTTATATTTAAAATAATATTTTCATTTATCACCAAATATCTAACACCTTATCTAACTTATCTAAACATAACCTCCAACTATGCACAACTATACTTACATATCTCTTTGTGTGTGTGTGTGTGTGTGTGTGTGTGTGTGTGTGTGTGTGTTTGTGTGTGTGTGTGTGTGTGTATATGTAAAATATCCAAAACTATTACAGTTCAGGCCCAATTCTGGAACATCAGTTTGAAATCCAGTCTCAGAAATCCAGTCTTGACACAAAGACTCTTAAATTGATGCAAAGAAGTGTTACGAATGAGGTAGGAGAAAATGGGATGACAGACTATTGTAAACTCACAAAATCCTTGTTGAGTTGCTTCCCAACAAATGTCCTTTCAGACGAGTGGCAGTTAAAACTCCCATTTTCTTTTTCTAGGGGAATTGAAGTGAATGGCTTTCACAAAGCTTCCAAAACCCCTTTTGTGGGTCAGCCAAACTGGGACCTGGTCACAGTATGGTACACTAAGTCCCCTGCAAAAGTCACCTTTCCTTTGGCCATGGTGGGGCATTTTCATCCCGCTTACAGGGAGATATCAGACAAATTGTCCATTACTACATAAGGCCACTTCAGCACAGTATTACTTCAAAGAGATGCTTGTCCTAGAGGTGCTTCCTTAAAATGGCCCCTGATCAAACAGTGAACTGTTTCTTTGATATGTTGGACACATGGTCTCTGCACCAGTGTTCCATGGCCTTCCTCTCTCTTCGGAAGTCATGAATTTGAGTGCACGCTGTCCCAGACCTGTCAGTCCACAGTCAGTCTCCAAAGCTTGCAGCTTGATTTATTCTCTTAAAGTGACAGTCCCACTCAAATGAAGATGAACAGGGAGCACATAATAGAAGCAAGACACTCTGTGGGATAACAAATTTCAGTTGGACCATAGTCAGAAAAAGCTACTGTCTGCCAGGTGAAAATAAATATGATTGAATTTTGACAGGATATTTCTTTATAATAGAACCACAGAAGCATGGAACATTACAGCACAGAAAATAGGCCCTTCAGCCCTTCTAGTCTGTGCTGAACTATTATTCTACCAAGTCCCATTGACCTGCATCCACATTGGATGTATCTGTTCAAATTTTACTTAAGTAAAAGTTAAGCCACCTCAGTGGGAAGCTTGTTTCACACTTCCACTACTTTCTGAGTGTAGAAGTCCCCCCTAAAACTTTTCCCCTTTCAATTTATTCATTTCAATAAGAATAATGACTGATAGCTACAATTATGAAAAGTATTTAAATTTAGACATACAACATACAAGCCCATGCCCACAAGCCCATACCGACAAAATACCCCAATTAACCTGTATGGCCTCTGTATATTTTCAAAGGTGGGAGGAAACCAGAACTCTTGGAGGAAACCAATGCAGACACGGGGAGAATGTACAAACTCCTTATAGACAGTGCCGGATTCGAACCCAAGTCATGGCACTGAAATAAAGTTGTGCTATACCCTATGCTAACCAGGCCTCCCTGCATGGTATGATTTCTCAGCAGAGGCCAGTTGGTTTGTAAACATGCCAGGACAGGAGCTAGGTCATTCACTATTAAATATTATCATTTAATTTTTTTCCCTTAAATTGCAAGCCTTTCACCATTAATTAATAAGCAACATAAATCTTCCTTCATATGTGTTATTATTTTCTAAGTAAGCATTCTGCTTTAAAATTTAAAATTAATTCACAATACAACACACGTGAATTTCTTTCATCAAATTTAATTTTAATTATCTATCTTCTAATACCTCTGAATTCATGTTTGAGAGGAAAGAATCAAATCCAATCCACTTTGTCAATTCCCTTCATTATTTAAAAAATGTCAAACAAATTCCTTAGCCTCAGAAGAAGATTGGTTAGATATCGGTGATAGTGTAACTAGATTGATAAATCCACGTTATGCAATGATTAATTACAATTTTTTACATCAATTATATTTGACACCTGAAAAATTTTAAAAAATATAGTTTTAATGAATCTGATTTGTGTTTTAGATGTGGTGATACAGTTGGAACTTTTTTTTCATGTTGTTTGGTCATGTATACATATACAATCTTTTTGGAAGAAAATTCAATCATTTTTAGAATACCTGTATAAGATTAAAATACTTTTAGATCTGACAGTATTTTTATTGGGTAGTTTGCAACCTCTGAAAGGCATGGGATTAAATAAGTTTCAGCTTGTTTTGTATATTTAGCTTTATCTATAGCGAAAAAATACATTGCTAGTACGTGGAAAGATACAAATATGATTGATATTAATAGATGGCACAATGAGATGAAATATTGTTTAATAATGGAAAAAATTATGTATGTTTCACATGATCATTATATTTTTTTTATTAATAAGTGGCTGTTTTATTCAGAATATTTACATTTCAATTTACATTGATTAGATTTTAATATGTATATTTAACTTTTTTAATATTTTTTTTTTCTTTTTTATGGCTCTCCTTAGGAGAGTTGACTGAAGGGGGGGGGTTCTCTCTTTCTTCTTTTCTTTTTTTTCTTTTTTTTATATATATAAAAAATGTTCATGTTCATGTTTAATGGCTGTATATGTCATATATTATTTGGTTTTTTTTAAAATTCCTTAGCCTCATCATCCATGAGGAATTTAGTTCAAGTTCATTTGATTAATTGGTTAAACATTATATGTTAAATCTAAATTTCACTCATTTCATTGTAGATTTGAAATTGTTAAGAGATTTTATGAGGAAAATTATGTTTGTATCTTGTCCTTTCAATCTCTGATAAGTTGATTAGCTTTCGCTTTACTCCACTGTTTATAGAATTTCGTATTGGCATGAGTTTGCACATTCTTCACCAGGATTTTAATGAGGGTCTCCACAACACTCGCCATTATTCATAGGAGCCGATACTAGTTTAGGCCTGAGGGAAAAGAAAAACACAAGATAGAATAACATAGAATATAGAACTTTGCAACATAATACAGGCCCTTCAGCCCATGATGTTGTGCCAAATCTAAATAAACCTATTCCTCAATCAATCTAACACTTCCTTCCCTCACAATTCATAATTCTCTATTTTACTTTACATCCATTTGCATATGTAAGAGTCTTTTAAATGTCTCTATTGCACCAGGCACCATCATCACCCCATCAAAGCATTCCAGACACCCACCACTCTCTCAGTAAAAAAAAACCTACCTCTAACTTCTTCCCTAGACTTTCCTTCACTCACCTTAAACATATGTCCTCTGCTATGGCCATTGCCATTGTGGGAAAAATCTGCTGGTTGTCCACCAAATCAATGCCTCTGATAATCTTATACTCTTGTATTAAGTTGTCTCTCATCCTCCATCACTCCAAAGAGAAAAGGTCCTAGCTTGCTCAACCTTTACTCATAAGATATGTTCTCCTATCGAGGCAACGTCTTGGTCAATCTTCTCTGCAGCTTCTCCAAAGCATCTGCATCCTTCCTGTAATGAAGCAACCAAAACTGAAAACAATACTTCAAGTGGAATCAAACCAGGGTTTTATAGAGCCACAAGATATTCTTGTAGCTCTTGAACTCAAACTCTTGACTAATGAAGGCAAGCGCACTTTATCAACTTAGTTAGCAACTTTGAGGGATCTATGGACTTTAATCCCAAAATACCTGTCCCTTCACATTGCAAAAAAATCCTGCCATTAACCATGTACTGTACTCCACCTTCAAGTTCCATCTTCCAAAGTGTATCACTTCTCACTTTTCCAGTTGTAACTCAGTTAGCCACTTCTCTACCCAACTCTGCATCCGGTCTATAAGCAGTACCAATGACAATCTTCTATGCTATCCACCACACCTCCAACCTTCGAATCCTCTGAAAATTTACTAACCCACTCCTCCCCTTCCTCATCCAAGTCATTTATTAAAATCACAAAGAGGAGGGGTCCTAGAATGGATCTCTGTGGAATCCCACTAGTCACTGACCTCCAGGCAGAATACACTCCATCTTCCAGCACCCTCAGCCTTCTGTGTGGTAAGCTAATTCCAAATCCATGGATACACTCCCTTGAGACTTTCTGGATAAGCTTACTATGAGGAAATTTGTCAAACTCCTTACTAAAATCGATAAGTACCACATCTACCACTCTACTGTCATCAATTTATCAACTCCTTGAAAATCTCAATTTGACTCGTGAGGCACAGCCTGCACCTCACAAAGTCTTGCTCACTATCCCTCATAAGACTATGCTTCACTAAATGCTCTTAAACCCTGTCCCAAAAAAATCCTATCCAATAATTTGTCCACCACTGACGTAAGACTCACTGGTCTATAATTTCCAGGATTATCCCTATTAGTAAAGGGAGGAACAGACCCATTGGGAAGGAAAGGCAAGGCAGAGGGGACGGTGACAGGGTGGCCAGACCTGTGAGGGATTCGGTGGCTGATGGTCACACACAGGTGGTGAGCTGTTGGCGACGTGTGGGCAAGAAACCCACACAGGTTGCAGCATGTGGGCAACTTGCAGTCAAAAGACTCACAGTTGGCTGTGGGCTTCAGGAGACTGGGTCATCTGATATGAATTTTCAAGAGCCATGGCTGATTTTTGCTTCTTATATCTTAAGTGTGCTTCCTTCTTCCTCTTGAATAATTATTGCACCTCTTTTGGAAGTACTGTCCTTCAGGCCTCTTGCTGTAGGGTTACTACTGCTTTGGCACCACTTACTGAATAACAGTTCACCACTATGGGCCCACTACTTTGTACAATGGTTTCACCAGAGAACTGCAGCTTTAAGAGCTCTGGCCACACTTGGATGTCTCAAACTTTACACATGGATTGTATTAATAACTATGTGGATGAGCTGTGATTTAGAGGACACTCACATGCCATGACTACCTTGATATGTGCTGTGTAAATCACTCTGCATACACACACTGGATCAAGTCTTTCATTCACCATTGCTTTTACATGAGAATGAATTTCTAAGTGATACTTTCAATATGCATTGAAATGTCAGCTAAACTATGACCATATCTTCGGAGCAAGGTTTGAATTCATAACATTCAGAGTCAGGGGTGAAACTGCTAGGACTGAAGCAACAGTGATACTTCTCATAATGACAGAAATAAAATGTAAAGTAAAAACCAAGAAAAATAGATCACGGGAAATACTGGCACTTGGGGTATAATTTCAAGAGAAGGAGGGAAAAATCCAAGCAAAGTTAATAACTTACATGAACTGAAGCTATTTGGCAGAATTCTAAGGCTTTTAAGATTAAACTTAATAACTTCTAATTTTTCTCAGAATATTCATAGATAATTTTTGGGTTTTTTTTGACACCACACAGTAATAGGCCCTTTCGGCCCACGAGCCCGTGCCACCCCATTACACCCAATTAACCTACAAACCCCACCCCAGTACATTTTTAATGGTGGGAGGAAACAAGAGCCCCTGGGGAAAACCCACACAGACAGGGGGAGAACGTACAAACTCCTCACAGACAGCGTGCTATCCATGTTGCCCACATTCTTCCGAAATATTTCTCAAATCAAGTATTTGTTGAAATTTTACTTTAATTTAGATGTAAATTATCTTACTCCTTTTTGCACTTGAGTTCACTCATCCAACTGAGCTAGATTTTGATGGTATATATTTTAAATCAGGCACATCATGTTTTACCTGTTTCAGTTTGGAAAGGGCATTCATTCATACTGAACGTGTTCTGGCAACTGATCAACAAAATTGACAGACTCTTAAAAAAATAATCCCTCAGGCAGAAGAATAAACGCTGTACACAATGGGCAGCCAGGCCTTCACGCACAAAGCTGCTGCTTGTAAAAATGGAATCTGCTGAATAATCAGTTTTCAATAACAACAGTGTGTATAAAGGCCCTGAAGGGAGCTCAGCTTCCAACTGCAAAGCACTTTCCTTAGAACTATCAGTAGTGATTAGAGCCAACTGGGTTACTTCAGGTTTTAATAAATGAAAATAATTTGATAATGATTTTATAAGTCTCTCCAGCTTTCTTTTTACAAAATGCAGTGGTCTTTCTGCAGACATGAAAGAGTTGTATATTATGCAATGAACTTTCTTGCATTTGCTTTGTTCCTCCTTGCTCTGATTTCCTCAGCCATTGGCCATATCAATCACAGCAAAATCATAATACCAACTGTCAACATTATATCTCAGCAATTATCTGCCTCAGAGAACTTGCACAACTCTGCAGAAATGCTTAGATTGTGCCTGCATGGTTTTATTAAAATTTATAAAAGATATGCATTCAAACATAAAGACTTGCACTTTTAGAAATTAATTATCAGTCACAGGGAGATTGGTTGGTAAATGAAATGTTTACCATTTAATACAGTTCCTACTGCAGCTTCACTCTCTGTACTGTTTTATTTTACTGTTGTAGCGGGCTGCGCTGATCCGCAAGAGAACCGGATCACGCAGATGCAGGCTCGTGCGGGGCTGAGAGCCCCAAGACACTGGGAGCGTTCCCAGCCTTTCGGGCTGATGTTACAATGGGCCCAGAGGCAGCAAAGCTTCATGGGGGCTGTGCTTATAAGCTTACACGAGTGTTCCAGTAAAGTCAGTTAAACCACGCTCACACCAACTACTGTATCTTTGTTCGCTACATTTGGTGACCCCAACAGACCAAATCAACAATTTGGAACTCACAGTGAATTATGCTAATGCAGTCTCCTTGAAGCTGCCTACATTCTGGTCCTCTGAGCCTTTTGTTGGGTTCCAGCAGGCTGAGGGTCTGTTTCATGTTAGGGAAATCACTGCTTGACCAGGAGACCGCCAACAGGATTGTTGATTTCCTGCAGCAGGCCTCTCACCAAAGGCAGATATGAGGCACTCAAAGTGCTTCGCATATGCGCTTTTGGGCTCTCCCACCACAAGCCAGCAGCTAGGCTGCTGAATATGGATGGCCTGGGTGACCGCACACCATCCGTCCTCATAAGCGACATGCAGGCACTGATGGATGGTCACAGACGCTGCCTGCTGTTTGAACAAATACTCTTAGAACAGATGCCAGTAAGTGGTGCCTGTTCCTGGCCAACCGGCATTTTGATCAGTGTTTCCTCGTTGACACAGAAGAAATCAGCATATTGCCTCCCATGAGCCGGGACACTCATGCCAGAAAGACAGGGCCTTGTCTCGCTGCTGCTAATGGCAGCAATATCCAAACATACAGAGTGTGGAGCATCCCTCTGGGATTGGCCCCTGCAGGCTTAAATGGACTTACACATTGGCAGCAGACTTCCTCCGAGCCCAATGCCTCTTTTTGGACCTGAAGGGGTGCCGCTTAGTGACTTTAAGACCTTCCAGTCCCTTGCCCTATGCTAGGTCACTCTACTAGCACCTCGCCTCGACTCGGTGACTTTCTTTCACGATGCTCACCCCAAGATCTTAGCGGAGCTTCTGAGCATAGTCAGCCCCCAATTCTGCAAAGCCATCCCGAAGCATGGCATCCAGTCACATCCTCACAGAAGGACCACCTATATATGCCTGGGCCCACAGGTTGTCTCCTGACAAGCTGCAACTTTCCAAGGAGGAGTTCCACAAGATAGAGGAAATGGGGATAGTGCGATGCTCTGACAGTCCATCCCCCCTGCACATGGGACCCAAGGCATCTGGTGGCTGGAGAGCTTGTGGAGATTATCGTCGGCTTAACGACACCGCAACAGTGGACAGATACCTGGTTCTTCATATTCAGGATTTCACCTCCAATCTTCGATTTTTGAATATTTTATTTTTCACAGACTTACAAAGTCCAATAAACAAAGCCATCCATTACATATTCATACCCAAAGTCCGTTTTTGTCCCCACCACCTGACCTGTCTCAGCAAATACATTCCAAAAAACTTATCTCCATCTCCTAATGAAACTTGTAATGAAAAGAAATAATGGTGGCAATGACTTTCAAAAGAAAACACTAAAAAGAAAATAAGAGAATTCAAAAGAAAATGAAAACTAAGGACAAAAAGAAAAGGGCAGCTGCGTCGCCTGCACCAAGTCCCATTTTCGTAATCAGACTTCTGGCCTTACTGGGATAGCTTAACCTTATCCATATTTAAAAGGGGGTAATCAATCTATCTGAGTATCACTAATGAATGTGTCATGTTTCCTCTGTAGGTTATATGTGATTTTCTCCAGGGGAATGCAACTCTGCATTTCCATATTCCATCATGTGGTATTCAGCTGGGAGTCGGACTTCCACCAAACCGCTATACATTTCCTGGCTACTGCCAAAGTGACCTTCACAAACAAAATTTGGAATTTAGTCTGTTTAAACTGCTCTTCTCTAATATCACTCAAGAGGAACATCTCCAGATCCTGTGGAAAATCCACTTTCGTAATTTTTTTTATAATGTCCCCTAGCTCTTCCCAAAAAGACCTTGTGATAGTACAGATCTATCACCAATGTACATAGTGTATATAGTTACTGTATCTAGACTGTGCTTACAGCGATTGGCTGAGAGCTAAGCCACGCCTATTGTCTGGGCCTTAAAGGGTTGTGTCCCTAGCCAGGTCGGATCATTCCGGACTGTTCGGCCACCTGTGAAGAGCTCCTGTCTTTTGCTAATAAAAGCCTTGGTTTGGATCAACAAGTCTTTAGTTCTTTCGACGGGCTCTACAATTTTATTAGCAAAAAGAATTTTTTTTGAAAGGGATGGAGCGTTTAACTCGGCCAGAAAAACTTGATATCAACCCACAGTCAGCTACAGCCTTCAAAGCCTTTAAGTTCTGGCTGCTGAACTTTGAAAATTTCCTGAGATTCATTGAGGTGGAGGAGGATAACCAGCATCTAACAGCATTGCTGTCTATGGTGTCCTTGAGAGTCTACGAAAACATCCAGGATGAGACCACTTACACTGCAGCCATAAAGGTACTGAAAGAACTGTATAATCAACCGGTGAACAGAGTTCATGCCCGGCTCGTGCTTGCGTCGAGGAAGCAACAGCCCGGTGAGTCCAGCAGGGCATATTTACAAGTATTAAAGGATTTGGCAAGGACTGTAACTGTGTGGACAAAACTGCTGCCGAGATCACAAATGATCTCGTCCGGGATGCCTACGTGGCCGGGCTCCGATCGAACGAAGTGAGGCTGCGCTTGCTCGAGCAAGGGGTAGAAAAACTAGAGGACGTGGCCCGGATTGCAATCACAATGGAGGATGCAGCCTTAAAGTCCACCGAGTTCTCTAAGGACTGGACCCCACGTTCTGATGTGAGTAGAGTGCCCTTCTACCCTACCACTGATGGCCTGTCGGCTGCTGCTACACTGCCCCCTGCGAACCCAAAATGTTATTTCTGCGGGAGGGACAAACACAGCAGGTCCCAGTGCCCAGCAAGAAAAGCCAGGTGCCAGAAGTGCCTTAAAAAGGGCCACTTTGCTGCAGTCTGTAGGTCTAAAATGGCCGCCGGCAAACACAGTGCCTCGTGTGAAGCCCAACCACCACTATCCCATTCAAACTCTTCTTCCCCAGAGCTCTCGTCCAATGAGAGCGAGGGGTCCCCTGCACGGCAAAGCCTGACGTCACGGAGACGCCGAACCCGGAAGGGGCAGCCCACCCTCGCAACCATGGTGTCGGCCCGCCTCTCGCCCCCGTGCGGAACACTCGATGCTACCGCCACTGCTGCCGCCACCACAGATACCCCTGGGGCCGACGCTATCGCCGCTGCTGCCGCCGCCACAGCCACCCCCGGGACCGATGCTACCGCCGCTGCTGCCGCCGCCACTGACACCACCGGGGCCGACGCTACCGCCACTGCTACCGCCGCCATAGCCACCCCCGCGGCCAACCAGGTACTCACCCTAGCGTCCATCGCCGACGACCGGCAGGGCCCGACTGCCGCGACCAACGACCTACCCACCGCCAATCGCGAGCAACTACAAACCCCACTACTTACCATTCACCCGCCGACGCCGCCACAACAGCACTTCCGGGAGGTCCTCCAACCTGCTCCTCGAGCGTTGACTACGTCATCCCGTTGCGTGACGTCATCCCGTTGCGTGACATCATCGCGCAAAACTCCCCTGTCAACTGCTTCAATAACATTAAACCAGCAATGCTCTCATCCCCTCACCAGAGCAATGGAACTGATTAAAGTGCATAGACACTACACCAATTGCTTATTTGACGCTGGGTCAACTGACAGTTTTATCCAGCCAGATCTGGCCCTCCGTTGGGGACTTGACATTATTCCCACTACCCAGAGGATCTCATTAGCGACGAGATCGCACTCGACTGGGATAAAGGGATATTGCATCGCCACGCTGGAAGTACAGGGCGTAACGGTCACCCACTTCAAATTATTCATCCTTCCCCAATTGTGCACCCCAGTGTTGCTGGGATTAGACTTCCAGTGTCAGTTCCGAATGGTGTCCCTACACTTTGGGGGACCCCACGCCCCCCTCTCGGTCTGCCATCGCCCCAACCCCGAAGCACCCGAGCAACCCACCCCCGTGCCCCAGGGCCAATCCTGCGGCCTTTCCACACTCCGGATTGCCCCGCCAGCACTCTTCGCAAACCTCACCCCTGGCTGGAAGCCTGTGGCCACCAAAAGTCGGCAATATAGTTACAAAAACAGGCAATTCATTAGGAGTGAGGTGCGTAGATTGCTGGATGAGGGCATCATCGAACCCAGTTCAAGCCCCTGGAGAGCCCAGGTGGTGGTTGTCAAGAACGGAGAAAAACTATGGATGGTGGTCGACTATAGCCAGACCATTAACCACTTCATGCTCCTGGATGCGTACCCCCTGCCACGCATCACGGATGTGGTGAACCAGATTGCCCAATACCGCATTTTCTCCACCATTGACCTACGTTCGGCCTACCACCAGCTCCCGATCCGCTGCAAGGACTGACCATTCACGGCCTTTGAAGCGAATGGGCGGCTATATCAATTTCTCAGGGTACCATTCAGGGTCACGAATGGTGTCGCGGTCTTCCAGCGGGAAATGGACAGGATGGTGGACCAGAACGGGCTAACTGCTACCTTCCCGTATCTGGACAATATCACCATCTGCGGCCACGACACGCAGGACCACGACGCCAACCTAGAAAAATTTCTTCAAACTGCCCGTCGGCTGAACCTGACTTAAAATTTGGACAAGTGTGTCTTCTGGACCACACAACTCGCTATTCTAGGTTGCGTGGTGGAGAACGGGATAGTCATGCCAGATCCTGACCGCATGCGTCCCCTAATGGACTTAACCCCCCCCACCCCCCCATACCCAGAAAGCTCTCAAACGCTGCCTGGGCCTTTTCTCGTATTACGCCCCATGGGTTCCACACTACGCCGACAAGGCGCGTCCTCTTATCAAGACCACCTCCTTTCCCCTCTCAACCGAAGCCACAGCAGCTTTCGATCGAATCAAATCCGACATCGCTGCTGCGACACTGCACGCGATCGATGAGTCTGTCCCGTTTCAAGTCGAGAGCGATGCATCCGACTTCGCCCTGGCAGCCACCTTGAACCAGGCCAGTCGGCCTGTAGCCTTCTTCTCCAGAACCCTCCAGGGTCCGGAGAGTAGACACTCCTCGATCGAGAAGGAGGCCCAGGCCATAGTTGAAGCGGTGCGTCGTTGGAGACATTACCTCGCTGTGAGGCACTTTACACTGTTGACTGATCAACGCGCGGTCTCCTTTATGTTCAGCAACACCCAGCGTGGTAAGATAAAAAACGACAAAATCGCTAGATGGAGAATCGAACTCTTCGCCTTTAACTATGACATCCTGTACCGGCCTGGTAAGCTTAACGACCCGCCTGACACGCTCTCCAGGGGGACGTGCGCCAGCATACAGATGGACAGACTACAGAAACTCCATGAGGCGCTCTGTCATCCAGGGGTCACTAGGTTTGCCCACTTTGTCAAGGCGCGCAACCTACCCTACACAGTTGAGGAGATCCGCTCCATGACCCGAGCCTGTTCGGTGTGCGCTGAATGCAAGCCCCACTTCTTCCGTCTGGATAACTCCCACGTTATCAAAGCCACCCGCCCCTTTGAGCATCTTAGCGTAGACTTTAAGGGGCCCCTACCATCGACCAACTGTTATACCTACATCCTTACGGCCATCGACGAGTACTCCCGCTTCCCGTTCGCTGTGCCCTGCCCAGACACCACTGCCACCTCAGTGATACAGGCCCTTCACTGTATTTTCGCCATTTTCGGATATCCCAATTCCATCCACAGTGACAGGGGGTCCTCATTCATGAGCGCGGAGCTGCAACAGTACCTTCTGGAGTGTGGTATCGCTTCAAGCAGGACCATGAGCTATAACCCACGCGGTAACAGCCAGGTCGAGAGGGAGAATGCCACCATATGGAGAGCGGTTACACTGGCTCTCCGGTCTAAAGGTCTCCCCACCTCTCACTGGCAGGAGGTTCTCACTAGTGCCTTACACTCCATCCGCTCCCTCCTATGTACTGCAACAAATGCCACCCCCCACGAAAGGATGTTCCTTTTCCCGAGGAAATCCAAATCAGGAACCACTCTACCGGCATGGCTCACCGTCCCTGGCCCCGTCCTTTTGCGACGCCACGTCCGGCACTCAAAGAATAACCCCTTGGTCGACTGAGTGACTCTACTCCACGCAAACCCACATTACGCCTACGTTGAGTTCCCAGACGGGCGGGAGGACATTGTTTCGGTGCGGGACCTAGCTCAGCACGCGGTAGACCCAGCAAACCCCCCAACCCAACCTTCCCCAACTCTTTATGCCCCACGCCCCGTGCTGCAACAGAAGGACCAACAGAACCCCAACGACCCGGGCCACCCTGCCGACAACACGACTGGGGAATTGAGCGACGGAGCAGTCGCACCCGACGAGCCCGCTGGCGACACCATCTCAGCGACCCCAATCCTGGCACCACGGCGGTCACGCCGGATGTCAGACCCCCTGACCGCTACAGTCCTTGACTTACCCCTTCCTTTCATTCTCTCCCTCGTTTTTTTTTGTTTTTGTTTCCAGGGTCAGTTCTCCAAGAAGGGGTGAATGTGATAGTACAGATCTATCACCAATGTACATAGTGTATATAGTTACTGTATCTAGACTGTGCTTACAGCGATTGGCTGAGAGCTAAGCCACGCCTATTATCTGGGCCTTAAAGGGTTGTGTCCCTAGCCAGGTCGGATCATTCCGGACTGTGAAGAGCTCCTGTCTTTTGCTAATAAAAGCCTTGGTTTGGATCAACAAGTCTTTGGTTCTTTCGACGAGCTCTACAGACCTCACCTTTGAAAACAGCCAGGTGGAGTGAACAAAAGTTCTCACCACCACACCAGATCTGAAACACATTCCTGAAATTTCCAACTTTGACTTATGTAGTTTCTGAGGTGCAAGTTACAACTGGTGCAAGATGTTATAGTGCACCATCCTGTATCTGGCATTGATGACCCCCGTCACACTGTCTAGACACAGGTTCTGCCACAATTCTTCATTGATTGTTGTGCCCAAGTCCGACTCCCATCTCTCCCTCGACCTTTGTAGGCCCAGTTTCGAGCCTTCATTTTGGAATATGTAATACATCTTAGAAATAAATTTACACATGCTCCTCTTTTGAGTTAGAATCTCCATATTGCTACATTCAGGCAGTGTCATAGCTGGTCCCAATTTTTCCCTCAAAAAATATCATATTTGCAGATAGCTGAAGAGTGTTCTGTTGTTCTCAGTTGCTCATATGAAATAAGCTGCCCTCCTTCGTAACAATCCTTGATACACCTGATCCCACTCTAGCACCAGATCTTATTACCCAGAGTCAAGGGTATTAAATTATTCTGAGTCAGGGGAATTTTGGGGACATCCTCACTTTCCATCCAATACCTTGTTTTATCCTTTTGCACGTCTGAAGTACGTGTTTTAGGATGGGCTCATTTGTTTTCTTTGAGAGCAGTTTTACATCCCATTTATAAATAAATTTTCAGCTATCTCTTCACCTAATGAATGCAGCCCAATCTGAATTCTCACTGGGGCCCCACTCTCCCTCAAAGAGCGAGGTGATAAAGCACACTTGGGATGCCCAATAATACTTTTTAAAGTTAGGTAATTTTAAATCTCCCAATTTATAATCTCATGTTAACTTTTCCATGGAGATTCTAGACATTTTCCCATTCCACAGAAACTTCCTGACACACTCATTAAGCATGTTTAAAAAAAAAGCCAAGGTCTTCTTTGGCTTGGCTTCGCGGACGAAGATTTATGGAGGGGGTAAAAGTCCACGTCAGCTGCAGGCTCGTTTGTGGCTGACAAGTCCGATGCGGGACAGGCAGACAAGGTTGCAGCGGTTGCAAGGGAAAATTGGTTGGTTGGGGTTGGGTATTGGGTTTTTCCTCCTTTGTCTTTTGTCAGTGAGGTGGGCTCTGCGGTCTTCTTCAAAGGAGGTTGCTGCCCACCGAACTGTGAGGCGCCAAGATGCACGGTTGGAGGTGAGATCAGCCCACTGGCAGTGGTCAATGTGGCAGGCACCAAGAGATTTCTTTAGGCAGTCCTTGGACCTCTTCTTTGGTGCACCTCTGTCACAGTGGCCAGTGGAGAGCTCGCCATGTAACACGATCTTGGGAAGGCGATGGTCTTCCATTCTGGAGACGTGACCTACCCAGCGCAGTTGGATCTTCAGCAGCATGGATTCAATGCTGTCGGTCTCTGCCATCTCGAGTACTTCAATGTTAGGGATGAAGTCGCTCCAATGAATGTTGAGGATGGAGCAGAGACAACGCTGGTGGAAGCATTCTAGGAGCCGTAGGTGATGCCGGTAGAGGACCCATGATTCGGAGCTGAACAGGAGTGTGGATATGACAATGGCTCTGTATACGCTAATCTTTGTGAGGTTTTTCATTTGGTTGTTTTTCCAGACTCTTTTATGTAGTCTTCCAAAGGCGCTACTTGGTGAGTCTGTTGTCTATCTTGTTGTCGATCCTTGCATCCGATGAAATGGTGCAGCCGAGATAGGTAAACTGGCTGATCGTTTTGAGTTTTGTGTGCCCGATGGAGATGTGGGGGTACTGGTAGTCATGGTGGGGAGCTGGCTGATGGAGGACCTCAGTTTTCTTCAGGCTGACTTCCAGGCCAAACATTTTGGCAGTTTCCGCAAAACAGGATGTCAAGTGCTGAAGAGCTGGCTCTGAATGGGCAACTAAAGCTGCATCGTCTGCAAAGAGTAGTTCACAGACAAGTTGCTCTTGTGTCTTGGTGTGAGCTTGCAGGCGCCTCAGATTGAAGAGACTGCCATCCATGCGGTACTGGATGTAAAAAGCATCTTCATTTTTTAGGTCTTTCATGGCTTGTTTGAGTATTATGCTGAAGAAGATTGAAAAGAGGGTTGGCGCGAGAACGCAGCCTTGCTTCACCCCATTGTTAATGGAGAAGGGTTCAGAGAGCTCATTGCTGTATCTGACCCGACCTTGTTGGTTTTCGTGCAGTTGGATAACCATGTTGAGGAACTTTGGGGGGCATCCGAGGCGCTCTAGTATTTGCCAAAGGCCTTTCCTGCTCACAGTGCAATTGAACAACTGAAAAGTGGCAAAGCAGCAGGTATGGATGGAATCCCCCCAGAGGTCTGGAAGGTTGGCAGCAAAACTCTGCATGCCAAACTGCATGAGTTTTTCAAGCTCTGCTGGGACCAAGGAAAGCTGCCTCAGGACCTTCGTGATGCCATCATCATCCAAATCAGACTGCTCAAACTACAGGGGAATCACGCTGCTCTCCATTGCAGGCAAAATCTTCGCTAGGATTCTCCTAAATAGAATAATACCTAGTGTCGCCGAAAATGTTCTCCCAGAATCACAGTGCGGCTTTCGCGCAAACAGAGGAACTATTGACATGGTCTTTGCCCTCAGACAGCTCCAAGAAAAGTGCAGAGAACAAAACAAAGGACTCTACATCACCTTTGTTGACCTCACCAAAGCTGAGGTAATGCAATGGGTAATGACTGAAAAAGGTATTGGAGCTTTGGCATCATCTTCATTTTGACATAGTTCACTCTACCCGTTAATGTAATGGGCAGAGTCCTCCATCTGGGCAGGCCCTCCTCAATCTTCCGGAGCAAAGGGATATAATGAAGCTGATGCAAATTACATAAATCCTTATCTACTTTGACCCCCAAATACCTTATGTCTTCCCTCGGCCACGTTTATACTGATCATAATCCCATTTGTCAAAGGGTCTTATCCAAATTTACTCTGTACCCTGAAACCTTTGCATAATCCTCCAGCTTGGCCCTCAGCCCGGCAGATGGTCATCAGCAAAATGGTTGATTTTGTGTTCCACCTGGCCCACCTTAAATCTCCTTATGTCTGGATCCCATTGAATGGCTTCCACCAGCTGCCCCATATTTGGTGTGAATAGCACTGGGGACAAAGGGGAACCCTGTCTACTTGACTTGTTCAAGGAAAACACTGGAGGTACCTGCCCATTTATAATAATTTTAGCTCTAGGTTTATGGTAAAGTGCCATAACCCAATTGATAAATGTTTATCCCAGACAGAATTTCTCCAGCACCTTGAACAGAAAATCCATTCCAATCTGTCAAAGGTCTTCTCCACATCCAAAGCTATGGCCACACCCAGATCTGCCCTTGACTGTGCTAGATGTACAATACTTAGCAGTCTAGCTATATTATTTGCCAATTGCTTCTTTCCTCCAAAACCCACCTGATCTGGGTTCGTAAACTTCAGCAGGTATTTCACTAGCCTGTTCACCAATGCTTTTCCAATGACCTTGTAAATCTGCATTCAACAACAAGATAGGCCTACATGAGGCAGGTTTCAGGGGATCACTGCCTTTTTTTGGTATTACCATAACGATCGCTGTTGAGAAAGATTCCGGGAGAGTATGTGTCTCTGATCCAACACCTTCATAAGAAGGGGCAACAAGAGGTCCTTGAACTCCTTGTAAAGTTCGACAGAGAAGCCATCTTCCCCCAGAAACTGGCCTGCTGTAAAGAGCCCAGAGCATGTTCCATTTTATCCTTAATAAACAGGGCACTCAGCCTCTCTTGCTCCTCCTGTCTGGCAGGGTCTCCCTGACTCCAATTTATAAAGTTCTTCATAGAATTCTTTAAATATGTAATTTATCTCTTTTGGTTTGTATGAGATCTTGACTCCCCCCACCCTTCCCCCCCCCCCCCCCCCCGTCTGAATCGCGTTGATTGTTCTGGATGCCTCCTCCACCCTCACCTGCCAGGACAAGAGTTTATGAGCCTTCTCCCACAGCTCATAGTACTGTTGTCTAGATCTTAAAATTAACTTTTACATCCTATATGTTTGCAGCATATTGTAGTTGAGCTTCTTATTCATTAAGTTTCTATACTTCTCTTCCATGCCCACCCTCTGATATATCTTTTCCATTTGTGTTATCATTAACCTTTTTCATATACTCTTTGTTGACATTCTTGGTATACCCCTTTATCTAGCCCCTTAAATAAACCTTCAATGTGTCCCAACAAATCTATCTGAGCTCTCACAAAGCAACAGAATTTAGGTTTTCTCGACCACTATTTGCTGGGGCCAATTTATTCGGCATTAAGATCAATACCACCAAAGGCACATGATCCGACAGCAGCTGCATCCTGTCTTCAACTTCCACTATTTTACCCTCCAGTTGGGCTGATGCCAAGAAAAATTCGATCCGAGTGGGAGTCGTGTTCTCGCAAATAAAAAGTGTAATCCCTTACTCTTGGATTCAGCTTCCTCCAAACGTCTGTAAGATTCAACTCCTTCATGGAAGACTTGGGTGGACTTGGCCACCCTAGCCCTCATGACCTTCTTCACCGATTTATCCTTGGGCAAATTCAGATAAAAATTGAAATCCTCTCCAATCAATACCTTCTCACCCCCTTCAGATGCTTTCAAAATATATCCTCTATAAACTTCTCATCATCATAGTTCAGGACATATACATTCATCAGGGTCCAGGATTCTGAGTATATTTGACAATGTACCACTGCGTCTCCCCATGGGATCCAGACCACCACTGGAATGTTATTTCCTATCAGCATAGCTATTCCCCTGGCTCTGAAACCAAAGGAGGATGACACTTGACTCACCTACCCACTCTTCAATTTTATGTGCTCTTGGTTTGTGAGGTGGGTTTCTTGTAAAAATACTATGTCCACTCTCTTCCTCTTTATCAGACCATTAATCACATTCACATTCATACTTACCACGTTAATTATCTCATCCATTAACTCAGGTCTCGGACCTTGAATGTAGACTTCCACACCCACACTAAAAATACAAAATTAAAGGAAATTAAGAAAAAAACCGTATTCAGCAAATAAAGATAATATAATGTATTCCCCAAATTTGACCCGTCCTCCACGTTCTGAACCCTTAAACCCCCTACCCTTCCCAGCACCACTAACCCTGTGGTTGACACCAATTCTCTTACCAAACTGAGGCATGCCCGCAGCACCCATCTTGCTTCCTCCCCTCCCGCGTCATCCCTGAACTCCTCTCATATATACATCTCCAAAGAGACAGAACTAAATAAACAATACAGTATATTTACAATAATAAATATATATGTGTATACATATATAGATATATATATATAGATATATATATATCTATATATATATAAAACACACACACAAGCATAATCCCCCAACCAGCAATCCTCTACCCTGGCTTTCTTCCCCTCCTCCTGACAACCTCTAGGGATCTGGCAAATCTCATTGCCTCCTTTGCCTCGTGTAAAACATTTTATCCCCCGAGGCAATATGATCTTTAGCACTGCCGGGTGTAACAGCTTATATTCCACCCCCCTTGACTTGCAAGACACTTTTCACCTGATAAAACACTGCAGCAACATCACGCTGATGTCGGAAATAAAAGGCTCTTTCTACCCCTAAACTCAGCTGGACCCTTCTCGTCCTCACCCCCTCGGCCGGTGCTCGAAGAACCCTTTCCCTGGCCCAGAAATACTCAAATTTCACCAAGACCAACCAAGGTCGTTGCCCTGGACCCGGCTTGGGTAAAAAAGACCAATGAGCCCACTCTATTCTCAAATATCCCTACATTGTCCTCACCCAACACTCCCGGTATCCAATCCTTAATAAATTTGATCAATTCATTCCCCTCCACCCCTTCCTATAATCCCACAATTTTAATGTTTTTTTCTTCTGTTAAAGTTTTCAAATCTATCTAATTTCTCCAGTATTTCTTCCCTTTCCTTGTTCCAGACATCCCCCTGTCTTTCCAGGCATTCCACTGTATCCTCCACCCTCTCTATTCTGTCCTCCACACTGGAGACTCTCCCCCTCAGATCTGCCACTGGCCTCTTTATCTTCCCATTTTTAAAGTCCCTTTAATCTAGCCTCCAAGGCTTCCAAGACAACCTCCAACATGGCCCTTATGCAATCTCCAGTAAGTCTCTCCTCTCCCTCCCAACCTTCACCCATCGCAACAACAGGCCTTTCCTTCCACCTTTCTCTTCTTCCACTTCACCATCGCTCTCCACACCTTTGTTTCTCGACCTCTCAGCCATCTCCCATCGCTATCCACCTCCTCTCCTCACCTGCTACCCACGGGGGTCCGCCTGCTCCTGTACCCACAAGTCAATGTGCCCACGGCCCTCACAGTCGATGCATCAAACAAGCCCTGGAGGAGCTGGTGAATGGGAGTTGGAAGTCACTTGCCTTTTCAATCAGCAGTTGAGGCTACCGGAGCAGAAATACAGTACATTCAATCAAGAACTCTTGGTCCTTTACCTTGCTATCTGCCATTACTAGTACTTCCTGGAAGGGAGGTATTGCACCGTTTTCACAGACCACAAGCCCCTGACATTCACCTTCGCTAAGAGGTCAGATATATGATTCACAAGACAACAGAGGCATTCTCCTACATCTCGGAATACCCCACTACCATCAGTCACATTGCAGGCAAAGGCAATCTCTTGGCAGACGCACTCTCCCATATCAATTAGCTCTTGGGATCAACTACAATGCCCTGGCAGCAGCGCAGCTTCAAGACACCAAGATACCTCCCTACCATACCGCCAGTTCAGGGCTCAAACTGGAAGACGTGAGGTTTGGACTTTTCAGGGCCATGCTTCTCTGCGATGTATCCACTGGACAGCTAAGACCCATCGTACCGGTGGTTTATAGGCATTGTGTTTTCAACACCATTCATGGCTTAGCCCACCCATCCATACCTGCTCTGACATTGTTGGTCGGTGACAGGTTTATGTGGCATGGCCTGCATAAACAGATTGGCCACTAGGCCAGAACTTCTGTACACTGCCAGACCTCCAAGCTTCAGAGGCACATCAAAGCCCAATTCCAGTCATTTCCCCTGACAGACAGGCATTTTGACACATCGACATCGTTGGTCCCATGCCAATCACCAGAGGTGCCACTTACCTGTTCACCATGGTTGACAGGTTTACTAGATGGTCAGAGGCGATACTACTTTTGAACACATCCATGACATCCTGTGCCATGGCCCTCATTGCTAATTGGATAGCCTGTTTCAGGCTGACAGTGGACATACCTTCGGACAGGGTAGTACAGTTCACCTCAACCCTATGGTCAGCTCTCTCCCAGCTACTTGGCACCCAATTACATCACACCAAAGGCCTTGTTGGACTGATGGATGCTATTGAGAATCCGCATGGCACCAAAAAAAGATCTGGCTTCATCCTCCGTTGAACACGTATATAGAGGCCTGCTTACAGTCCTGGGTGAATTCACACCACTGGCCCGAGGACAGGAAGAACCATCCACAGATTTCCTGCCATGACTTTGGGAGAAAGTCGGCCCCCTTACGTCTGTCCCAACCTCAAGCCATGGTCTGACTGCCTTTTACATCCCAAGGGAGCTCAAGGATTATCAGTATGTGCTTCTGCACAGGAGGATGCATTCAACTCCACATTAGCGGCTGTACGAGGGTCCTTACAAAGTTCTCTGACACAATGGAACAACGTGTGCACTGGACATTCGAAGCAGGGAAGAAGCATTCACCGTTGACTGTCTCAAGCTGGCACACGCTAACCTGGAACATCAGATGCCGGTAGCATGCCCATGGGGAGAGGTTGCTCAGTGAAATGAAAGAACTTTATACAATGAATGGGCTCATCACCTCCTGACACCATTTCTGGGAGGGGGGACTCATGTAGTGGGCTGCACTGATCCGCAAAAGAACCAAGTCACAGAGGTGCAGGCTCTCACAGGCTGAGAGCCCCGAGACACTGGGAGCGTTGCCAGCCCTCCCTCCAGGCTGATGTCACAATGGTCCTGGAGGCAGCAAAGCATCATGGGGGCTGTGCTTATAAGCTCACACGAGAGATCCTGTAAAGTCAGTTAAACTGACTATTGTGTCTTTGTTCGCTACTCTGTATTTATATAGACTGATGGCACAGCACCTCTCAGTAAACCTGATAATAAATGTAAGCTTGAAATATGATATTGGATTGGAAAGCCTTTTCCAGGAGGTTGAGAGGTATCAGACAGGTAAGTGCTGAAACATCAGTCCTCTCCATGTACCTCAATGCAAATGCTCAGAGGAGCAAGCAGAATGTTTCAAAAACTCAGCAGGTTTGGAAAGTGAAACAGTTAACCTCTCATGTCTGAGATACTTAATCAGCTCAGAGGAGCATGTTGGTATAGTGGGTGGTTGGGAGGTGAGTACTGAGTAATGGAGGAAGAAGAGTTAGGGTGGAAGATGTTGGCACATTTTTAACATAAATGCTGCCAAGTGGAACTCCCAATACACTCAATTAAAAGCCTGCAAATCTGGGTCTTCCTTGGTCATTTGCAGAAATCCCAACTCATCTTAGGTGCCACTGTGTGTTTCAATGCTCCCTCATGCTCATCTATTCAGAAACATTAAACATATCCTCATGGCTTTGACAGACAGTAAAACTCTCAGGGAATTTTTAGGGGTGAAGCTTCACTATTGCATTGCTAGACACTGCATGCCGTTTAAAGCTTCAATACGGGAATGGGGTTCTTCTGGGTTACAAGATATGCTGTCAACATCTGGACTAAGCAAATTTGGCAATGATTTGAGTGGTGATTCTGGGCAATGTGAATGTGCAAGCTAAAACCTGGGCTATTATTGCTGGTCTGCTTCTGCCTTGAGCAAAGTAACTTGAATTGGAACTACCTGAAATTCATGCTTTACATGCCAGTGTAGAAAATGCCAGTGAATGACAGGAGGCTATTTATTGTCCACTTATTAGATCCTTCAATAAATAACACCAAAAATGTTATTGACTTCATTAGCAAGGGAAATGCATTGAGCCATTTTCAACCCTTTTAAAATTATCAGTGATTGTCTTGATCTAGATAAATGGAATCTGTCTGGGTAAAAAGCTGGTTTGATTTATATCTGGTTTGGCTTGAAATGACCTGTGTTTCAAATATGCAGCAAGGTCCAAGTCTACTGCTGTCTTTTGGAGACAGGAGAGGATCTCCTGTACATTGGTGGAGATAATTGCGCTATAGACTTCCGGTTGTCACTCCAAGCCTTCAGTAGATGGTAGGTTACACTGCCAAACATAGCCAAACTGGAAACAGAGCTGGGGTAGCTTTCTTTCAATCCCAATGTGTCGAGAGACAAATACTGTAGCATTTTTGGCAGGTCAATGATGGGGATGCAGGGTTCATATCATCAAAAAAAACTGGGAAAAATATAGCACCCAATTTCACAATGGTAGTCACGTTCATGATTGTCTGAGGAGACAGAAAAGATAACAGATCAAATATTTTTCTTCCCCATAACTCTTACCTTTTCCATGACATCTTCCCAGTAAACAAGAGAGATTCCTAATGCTGGAAAACTGGTGCAACATACAAAATACTGGAGGAACTCAGTGAGCCAGGCAGCATCCACAGAAGGCAATAAACAGTCAATGTTTTGGGCCAAACATAGCCAGTCCTGAAATAAAACAAGGAAGTCTCCTGACACCATGGTTAAAATAAAAACACAATACTGGAGAAACTCAACAGGTCCAACAGTGTCTTTTAAAAAGCAAAGATAAAAATTCCTATATAAAAGATAGTGTTATAGCCAGTTCTGATGAAGGGTTTTAGCCCAAAACATTGCCTTCTATGGATGCTGCCTAACACACGCGCTGAGTTCCTGCAGCATTGGGTGTGTTTCTCATTGTCCATATAGCAGGTACCTTTCTGAGAGTTTGCTGCATCAGACTGACGATTAAATGGTTGGCAGAGTGAGTGGGCCAATTGTGTGATCCATTGTGGATTGGTATGCACACAGAAAAGGAGATTTTATCAGGGCAATAAATGACAAATGTATGAAGATTAATTGGTAGGAAATTTGGAAGGAGACGCCTGAACAATGAAATGTTGGTGGCTGTAAATATATAGTTGCAGTAATGTCAAGGGACAGTAGCAGTTAGCGTGATGCTATTACAGTGCCAGGGTCCTGGGTTCAAATCCAGCATTGTCTGTAAGGAGACAGTCTCCCTGTGGATTTTCCCGTGTTCTCCAGTTTCCTCCCACCTTCCAATAAATTTGGTGTAATTGGATGGCACAGGTTTCAATGACTGGAAGTGGTTTCCATGTGTTTGAAATAATTTTTTTAATTAAATAATGACACTGCCAAGGGTGTAATGCTGCACGAGAGTGGAGGTAAAGTATGCTCAATGGATAGGGGGTGCAAAGCAACAGTTGATATTCAAATGAATTAATTAATGAATTATTTGTTGCCACGTGTACTGAGATACAGGGAAAAGCTTTGTTCTGCACGCTATTCAGGCAAGTCAACTGCTACATAATGCAGCAATGGTGCAAGAACAAAACTGTTGTGTTTTTCTTGGATTTGTGTTGCGCCAGGAACAAACTTTATTCAAAAAAGGAAAAGACAGTTGAAAGTAGCTCAAAGGCAGGGAATATTTAGAATTCTCTAAACCAGAGGGCTGTGGTTTCTTAGTTGTCAAGTAAATCTTAGTAGATTCTTGAATATTCAAAGAATCAAAGTTTGTGGCGATTGTGGGGAAGGTGGAAGAGATAGAAGATCAGAGAAAAAAATTCTACAAATGGAAGAGCAGGAATATTGGGCAGAGTGTAGTATAGCGTTGCACACATTGTGGCCTCCTCCACGATGGAAAGACCAGATTCAGAGCAGCCTTTCCGTCTCTGGTCCCTTACACTGTTGTTTACATCAATCTTAAAATAAATCTGAGGAACAGTACTTCAACTTCAACCTACATGCTTTAGTCTTCTGTCCTCAGTACCTAGGTCAACACAATCAGGTAATGATTCCAGCAGTCTCATTAACAGCTGCTAGATTATTCTTTGTTTCTTAATCTTTCATTGCACCTCCTCTGCCCCAAGAAATTTGGCCTGGCCTTCTCTGTTTCAAAATATAACAAGGGCAGGATTTCCCCTTGACCTCACCCAACTTTACCTTACAGCATCATTTCTTTTGTTTCTGCATTTTATTTCAGATTTTCAACATCTGCACTATTTTGATGTTGTTCTCCCAATGTACATTGGTGAATTCATTCTAGTTTGTTCCTTCTTTCTTTATAGTGTTGAGATTTAAACACAGGGATGATTGAATTACTAGAACAGTAATAAAGATAAAAACAGGAAACGCTGGTCAGGCATTTTCACTGAGGTGATAAATGGTCTCAGCATTTCTGTTAACTTTGTCCAGAAAGCTAAAAATAATGAAAGGCCTGCTGAGGAAGGAAGGAGAGAAAGAGAGAGACAGAGAGATCAAACAAAAAATTCTGAGATGTGGTAAATGTCAGAAGAAATAGTATAATGAAATAGTCTAATGAAACTAGCATAAAGATTGATCTGAAAAAAATGTAAATGCCACTTCCACCTACCTAACTGATAGCTTAACATTTGTCCATAGAGAATAAACCTGTTAAAAAGCACTTGAGTCAGGACCAATAACTGTATTTTTCCATCAACAGAAGCTCAGTAGCATCACCTATGGTTAAACGTAGAAGTACATAACCTCCTCTGCCCCAAGAAATCTGGCCTGGCCCTCTGTTTCAAAATGCAACAAGGGCAGGATTCCCCTTGACCTCACCCAACTCCCCACCAGCCTCCACATCCAACATATTGCCCTTCACCATTTCCATCACCTGCAACTTGATCCCACCACTAGACACACCTTCCCCTCTCCTCCGCTCTCCACCTTGTAAAGGGATCGCATCCTCTGTGACTCTCATCCATTCATCACTTCTCACTAATCGCCTCCTTAGCGCCTAACCCTGTGATTGCAGGAATTGCTGCACTTGCACCCACACCTCCTTCCTCATTCTGATTTGGGGCCCCAAGTAGTCTTTCCAAGTGTAGCAACACTTCACTTGTTAATCTGCAAGTATTGTTTACTACATCCAGTGCTCCTGTTGTGACTTTCTCTACATCAGAGATTGGATGCAGATTGGGAGATCGTTTCACTGTCTGGAGTAATGGCGGAGATCACCCATGGCTAACCACTTCAATTCCTCACTGCATTCCTGTGCCAACATGGGTAATCATGGCCTCATGCACTGCCTAACCAGATACAATACCTAATATTCTATCTGAGCACTCTCCAACTGGATGGCATTATTATCACATTTTTCATTAGGGCAGTCCCCTGACTCCCTCCCTTCCCCATCCCTCCATCACCATTCCTCCAGTTCTCCACCCCTTCCATCTCCATTCAGAGGGCTATCCCTTTCCCCTATCATTTCTCAAATTATTATCAGTCATATCCACCCATGACCTCTTGCCTATGGGCCTGTGCTCCTCTCTTTGCCCCTCCGCCCACCATTTTATTCAGGTTCTGTAGTGTGGATTGTGGAGGATTATGTGACCTCTCCACCTGGAAGCCAGTGGGAGTGTGGATTGCAGAGGGTCATGTGACTTCTCAGGTTTGAGCCTAGTTGGAAGTCACCTCATCTGCCAATCAAGGATTAGATCTGCCTACCTGTGAGGCTGATGCATGATTGCCCCTGGAAGCTGACATGTGATTGGTCCTCCAGGTGCCAATCAATGGTTAGATTTGCCCACAGGTGGGACTGCTGCACAATGGCTCCTTGTAGGTCACGTTGACTGCTCTCTCTCTCTCTCTCTCTCTCTCTCGTCTGAAGAGCTGCCTGCAAAGGGCCAGTCTCACCAGGTTTATATGTATGTATTTTTTGGTTGTGACCATTGCTGAGCTCTAGGCTGCCAGCAGCTCTGGAGGGCTGACTGCAATGGGCCTGTCCTGGGTCCCAAGCAGGGCTACACTGAAGACCTACTTTTTGTGTTTTATGATATATTGTGCCTTTGGGTGGTAGGTGCTGAACAAGTTAAACTCACGTTTCTTGGTATACTGTGTGCTGTATAGATTAGTCTTGTCAGTGTGTACCCTTTTTGTGAATTCTCGTGTATGTACGTGTTCAGCCTTGAATCTCTTTGAACCTGTCAAATCATTCTGAACACAAGAAGTGCCTGCCTACTTTTGGTTCATATCTTGATGAAGGCCGCAGGCCCGAAACGTTGGTTATGTATCTTTATCTTAGCTACATAAAAAAATGCTGTGTGACCTGAGTTTCTCCAGCAATCACACCATTTGCAGATTTTCTTGTTTAACTACATAACTGCCTTACTAGATATGCAACTAAACAACTTAAAGGATGAATGAAGTTAATCTTGATATTGCCAACCAATTTGTTGCAGCTGCTTCTATCCAAGACAATTTTGGTTGAAATGATTGGTATACGTTTCTTTTGAGCTAAAGTTCAATCAATAAAGTGCATCATGCTAAATTCAGAATCAATTCAGAAACTCTGATTTGGAGCTCCTTCAGGGGTGAAATATATTCCACAATGGTCTGGCATTTCATTCACACTGTCACGGTCATTAAGCAAAGTTCCAACACTGCTCCAATGAGGAAGGTCAAAAAGTAAGCAAGGATTCATGTCAAAATGAGGAGCCAATCTGGTAGAAAGACAGTAGCAGAAGCAGCATAAAATAGGCAGAACTGAATGAAGCCATAACCATTGGATCAATTCAAAATTCTGTGGTACTACTGCATCCAGATGTGGATGGTAGTGGGCCAACAGCTAACGAGAACAGGACATCTCAATCCACAAATCCATGAAAAAAACTCAATCCTGTTCATTACCACTGTTGCAAATCAAGCACCACTGACTAACTGATTACTGACTGCTAATGCTCCAGGCATCAATAAATTACAGGAATGAGGCGAGAAAGACTGTCTTTGACACAGCAACACTACATTTATATTAATTTGGTATCAAGGAGCTCTGAAACAGTACGATTGAAAATTAATCAGGGGAAACTTATAGAAGGGAAAATGCTTGTGGTTACAATGATCTCTTCCACAGGACACGGCTGCAGGAACTCCATAGGAAAACAGGCTCAGCCCAACCACCCTCAGCTGCCACATCCTTTTCTTTCTTAACAGAAGTGGGGGTGTTCACCAGGATTGCCTAAATTTCACCAGATTTAGCAAGCTCCACAGATAATCAAATCCCAATTCATCATGACGTTTGCAAAATGCACTGAAGCAACCTGCAACATCTTCTACATGGAATCACACACTATCTTGAAAAAAATTACCATTATTATCCATCAAAATAACAGAACTCCCCACTTGTGTGTGGAGGAAACGTGCCCCCCCGCCTGTCAGGAATGTGTGTATTGTGGATGGTCATGTGTCCTCCCAACCTGAAACTTATTTGGAAGTCACATCTCCTGTCAGTCAAGGTTAGACTCTGGCCACTAATTAGTACACACCTTGCCGTTGGCTAACTTAAATCATCTTGGTCATTATTGGCTAGAAGGGCAGATTAGCCCTGTATATTACACCAAAGCACAGCACATTCTTTCTCTCTGCCTCATGGTCCAAGCCCCAGACATCGCTCCACGGCAGGTCACTACTTTAGACATCGCTGGAAGTGTCATGAGTAAGATGTGCACTACCCTGAAGCTGAGCCGTAGTATTGCAATAGATCAATACTTCCAGTGAGCCGCACCCCAGTTGATCAGGGAACCGGATGTGTGTAAGAGTCCCTGTTTGTAGTGTGTGTGCTTAAGTGTGTGAGTATAAATTTACCATTGTCGGTGTCCAATCGAAGTCTGAGGTGAATGCCTATATCATCGCTTAAGTGAAATAGTGATCAAGTACCATTTAACGTTCTCCCCTGTCTGTTTTCTGTGTGCTAATAAAAGTTATGTGTGATTGTAACACTTGTGTCCAGACTTCTCTCTCTCTTTCTCTGTGAACCCATTGGACCTGATATCCTTCTCAACATGACACCACTGAACAGTAGTTTTGGAGTAGGTTCAATAAACATAATTGTGATGGTCCAAGAAGGCAGCTCACCACCATTTCTTCAAAGGTAATTACAAATGGACAATCTTGATGACGGGTTCAGGCTCAAAATGCTGACAATTCTTTTCCTCCTTCTGATGCTGCTTGACCCATTGAGTTTCTCCAGCAGTGTTTTTTTTTAGACCAGAGACAAATTTGTTCAGGACAGGCGCCAGCTGCACTTCATATCATCTGATTTCTGTCATAAATGGATTACGAGACCTATTCTTTCTCTGAACAAATAAAACTCAGGAATAAAACTCCAGTAGTGTTTAACTAGAAAAGTAAACGCAATATTAATGACAGAAACATGATGCACAGTTTTATATTACATGCATCTGGTTAAAAAAGAAAGGCCATGGTGAATTGTAACCCTGCTCTTCACACTGTTTAGAAAGTCTGGCAGATTTACTTCTTGAACATAGCAACATAAGAAATAGTAAGATAAATGGTTTCTTGAGTTTACTCCACCATTTAATAAGATGTTGGCTGATCCTTCCTTTTGTGCGCACTTCTACCATATTCTCCTATCTCCTTTTGAAACTAAACGTCCTTTAATCTCTGCCCTAAATTATTTGAGCTCCTTATGGTGACACAATGGGCATAGAACTCCAAAAGTACAAAAATTTCCTTTCACGACTGTTCTGAATGGCTGCAATCTAATCCCGAAACTATCCGTAATTGTTTTAGACTCTCCAACCTGACAAAACAACCTCTCAGCATCTACTTAGTCAACTTCTTTCTTACTTTCTTGAAATATAAATGTTGAAAATGTTATCAGCTGAGCAGTTCAGAGCAGGTAATGAGGATGAGAGGAACTAACTGTTTGGGTGGAGGATTGGCTGTTTCAATGCAGAAATCAAAACTGCACAAAAAGAGTATGAATCCTCACACCAAAGAACAATGAAGGGGGGGGGGGGTGGGGGTGGTGGCATACAAGGCTAAGTTAAGGCCTACACTGGTTAAATGAGTACATAATCCATTTGCCTTTGAAGATTTTTACTTTATCTCAGGAAACAGTGTGTACATGTTTCCCAGGATACCCAGACAAGCAATTAGTCCCTTCACCGTGCAACCCTAAGCATCTTGAGTTCTTGAATGGTTTAATTTGTCAAGTCAAGTGGAAGGCCTATTTGAGACAGGTGAATGAAAACTATGCATCAGGGAAAATGCTAATGAATCAGTATTTAATTCTGAGTCAAGAAGTGAAGGAGGTGTATGAAGAGCCATCTATGTATTCAACTTTCACTAGGGAAAAAACATTCACTTTGGTTTTCATCACCAAAAACCTTGGGGCTTGTATCCAAACCAGGAGATTAGTCCCCAGTGTGATTTGGTTCAAGAAATACTTGATGCCTCTTTCTGGGCAGCATGGTTGGCATACCAGTTAGTGCAATGCCTTCACAGCGCCAGCAATCAGAACCTGGCTTTGAATCTCACGCTGTCTGTAAGGAGTTTGCATGTTATCCCCTGTGTCTGCGGGGTTTTTTTTCCAGGGGCTCCAGTTTCCTCCTATTGTTCAAAACGTATCGGGGGGGGGAGGGGTTGTAGGTTAATTGGGTGTAAATTGGGTGGCATGGACTTGTGGGCCAAAATGTTTAAATTTTTTAAAAAAAGAACCACTTGTTTTGGGCACAGTCAGGACACCACATGCTAGGAAAGACACGACAACTTTAGATAGAATATGAAAGACATTTACTAAAATGCTTAAAATAAACAGGGAATAGAGAGAAAAATGTGGTGTCTAAACTGGCACTATTGCTAAAGGGTCTGTTCCTGTGCTGAGTCCAAGGATAAGGGCTTTAGTTATGTGGAAAAACTGAAGAGTTTGAAAGAAAATCCAATAGGAGAAATGAACCTTTGAGAAGTATGGAGAGTATAGTTAAAGAGAAACTGTTCCCCTTGTTAGAGGGATCAAGAGTCAGAGAATGAAGATAGCTTGCGAAAAGACCAATAGCGATAAGAGGAAATTGTTTTACTACAGTGGGTGGTTATTGTGTGCAGAACATTTCCAGGAGTAGCAGTGGCAGCAGATTGAATTGTAGCATTCAAAAGGGAGTTAAATAAGTATCTGAAAGGAAATAATTTTCAAGATTATGGGGAGAGGCTGGTAGTGGAAGTACCATTGAATGAATGTGGACAACGGGCCTAATGGACCAATTTCCATTGTTGAAACTATCCTGTGAAATTACAGAATTTTACCAACCATTCTAGACCTGTCATAAGTGCATCCAGAACACGCATGTGCTAGATCCACCCAAGGGAATAGGTAACATGTGCAAGAGGCATAGCTTTAGTTTAACTTAGGCATTGTGGTTGGTGCAAACACAAGTTGAAGGGCATGTTTCTGTGCTTTTCTATGATACGTCTGCACCAACCATGTTGCCATTCTAAACTAATCCCATTGGCCTGCATTTAATCCATATCCTTCTATTTCTTGCTGGCTCATGTATCCATTTAAATGTCTCTTAAGTGTTGCTATTGCATTCTCTTCTACTACCTCAATCTGGCAGTGCATTCAAGATATCAACCACTTAACATGTAAAAAAACTTGCCTTGTAAATTTCCCCATCACCTTAAATCAATCCCTTATAGTATTTGATATTTCTTCTGTGGGGAAACAACTTTGAATGCCCAGCCTTAATCTTTATCTCATAATCATTTTTATTTCTATCAGGTTTTCTAGTCAACCTCTGATGCTGCAGTGAAAACCATCCAAGTTTGATCAGCCTCTCCTTATGGTTAATACACTCCAATCCAAACAACATCCTGGTGAATTTCTCCTGCACCCTCTCCAGAGTGTTGTGCTCAGAATTACACACAAGCTTCCAAATGTGGTCGACCCCAAAATTTATAAGTTCTGACATGGCTTCCCAACATTTCTACTCAAAATTCTGATTGATGAAGGCAAATATATCATATGCCTTCTTTAACACGATATCCATGAAGTGCCAGTTGATGAAGTAGACAAAGACGATGGGGGTCAAACAATAATCATGGCTTTTATTAGCAGAAACTCATGGTACAATAATGAAAGACAATAGGTGCATATACAGTTATATCCAAGGGAAGTGTCCTTAACAGTAGAGATAATGCACAGCCAATGTTAGTACAGCAAGGCTCACAAGAGGGGAGACAGGCAGCTTGGCAGACATTCATCACAGTCTCCCCCCGGCAGAAGAAGGGTTAAAATCAAAAGGACAGCTGCTAGGGAAGACTGAAGCAAGCGATACATGAATACCATGTTTGGCCTTGAGAATACTCTAACAGCCAAAATACACCAGTATCTAGCAAGCAATCGAAATATAATGAGATGTTTTATGAATCTGTCAGCCTCTCAGGTTGTTTACGACTTCTGGGGCTTCATCTCAAAACAGGTGGCTCCTTTGCAACCTTGGGAACTGGTACAGGTCCTGGGTCTGTAGTGTGGGAAGGACTGACTTCTGGACCCACTCCAGAATCGCCAGCGTGAGGCAATGGAGCCTCAGCATGGCCATCTGAAAGCTTACTAGGGGTCACAGGCTGGGGGGGCGGGGGGGGGTGAGCCCAATCTCTCAGGGGTGCGAGGAAGGGGCGAACCAGGTGAGGCCAGATCTCTTAGGGGAACAGTGTCAGTACTCCCGTCTAGGAATTTAACATGAACGTAGTTGGGGTTAGTATGCAGTACTGAACTGGTTGGAGTAGGGGGTCTGTTTTACATGCCCGAGTGTGGCTCTTCAGCAGTACGGTTCCAGGCTCAGATAAACAGGCTGGCCAGTCCATCACAGTTCCTGATTTCCTAGGAAAGGCAAACATATGTTCATGAGGAGTTTGATTCGTGGCAGTACACAATTAAGACCGAATAGAATGTAGTGCATCAGGCAGCACCTCCTGCTACCGGGTAACAGGATAACCATGTGTTTTTAAATCAAGAATAACAATCTTCCAGACTGTAGCATTAGCCCTTTCACCTGCCCATTGCCCTGCGGGTTGTAGCTCGTGGTACGGCTGGTGGCAATCCCCTTCTGTAGCAGAGCTCACCACAGCAGTTCAGTGCTCAAGAATGCTGACCCCCTATCGGTACGAATGTAATTGGGAAAACCAAAAATGCTAAAAATTCTGTCAAGTGACTTCATGACAGACGGTGATGAGATGTCAGGGCAGGGTATTGCAAAGGAAAACCTGGAATATTCGTCAATTACAGAAAGGAAATATACATTTTTGTTGTTGGAAGGTAACAGCCCTTTAAAATCTAAGCTAATCCTCTCAAAAGGTCAGGTTACCTTGAGAAGAGTGTCCTCAGGAGCTTTGAAGTATTGCGGCTTGCATTCTGCGCAAACAGGACAGCTTTTAGTCAGTTTCCTGACTTCTTCCAGAGAGTAAGGAAGGTTGTTAGCCCTTATAACCATATAACCATATAACCATATAACCATATAACCATATAACCACTTACAGCATAGAACAGGCCAGTTTGGCCCTACTAGTCCATGCCGTAACAAATCCCCACCCTCCTAGTCCCACTGACCAGCACCCGGTCCATACCCCTCCAGTCCTCTCCTATCCATGTAACTATCCAGTCTTTCCTTAAATGTAACCAATGATCCCGCCTCGACCACGTCTGTCGGAAGCTCATTCCACATCTCCACCACCCTCTGCGTAAAGAAATTTCCCCTCATGTTCCCCTTTTAACTTTCCCTCTTCAATCTTAAACCATGCCCTCAAGTTTGAATCTCCCCCACTCTTAATTGAAAAAGCCTATCCACATTTACTCTGTCTGTCCCTTTTAAAATCTTAAACACCTCTATCAAGTCCCCTCTCAATCTTCTACGCTCCAGAGAAAAAAGCCCCAGTCTGCACAACCTTTCCCTGTAACTCAAACCTTGAAATCCTGTCAACATTCTCGTGAACCTTCTCTGCACTCTCTCTATTTTGTTTATATCTTTCCTATAATTTGATGACCAAAACTGTACACAGTACTCCAAATTTGGCCTCACCAATGCCTTGTACAATTTCATCATAACCTCCCAACTCTTGAATTCAATACTCCAATTTATGAAGGCCAACGTTCCAAATGCCTTCTTCACCACACCATCCACCTGAGTATCAGCCTTGAGGGTACTATTTACCATCACTCCTAAATCCCTTTGTTGCTCTGCACATCTCAATAGCCTACCATTTAATGCATATGACCTATTTAAATTTGCCTTTCCAAAATGTAACACCTCACACTTATCTGTATTAAATTCCATCAGCCATTTCTCAGCCCACACCTCCAGCCTTCCTAAATTACCTTTTAATCTATGGTAATCTTCCTCACTGTCCACACACCACCAATCTTTGTATCATCCGCAAACTTGCTTATCCAATTCTCCACCCCTACTTCCAGATCGTTAATATATATAACATGTAGTGGAAGAATCTCATGACTCCTGGGTGGCAGTCTGCTATGGATCTCTTTTAGCCCCTCCAGCTGAGCACCAGCAGCAGATCGAGACAATGCATCAGAGGGATCATTTAACCTGTACTGGATCTCATAAATTATAAGTTGAGAGTTCTATTCCCCAGCGTGTCATCTTATCGATCTTGATTTTACTTTTGTGTTTAGTACTGAACATGTAAGCTACAGATTTCTGATCAGTGACAAGAGTAAAGTTTCTGCTGGCTAGAAAGTGTCTCCAGTAGCGAATAGCTTCAATAATAGCCTGGGCTTCTTTTTTCAATGGCAGGATGTTTTAACTTCAGGTCCGCGTAACATGCGGGAGAAGAATGCCATAGGTCTGCCCTTTTGATTAAGGGTTCCTGCCAATTTCTACTTGGAATGGGACATCCTCATCAATGGACGAGAGTGCAGATTTGGCAGTAACAGCTTTAATTCTCTCGAAAGCCTTCAAGGGCATTGGAGAGAGAGGAAAAGATTTAGTGTCAAACAGAAGGCGTGCTTTCATGGCATAGACCTGAACCCATTTGCAGTAGTAGGAAAAGAATACCATACACCTTTTAAGGGCTTTTGCTGAGTTTGGGGGTGGTAACTTCTTAAGGGAGGCTATCCTTTCCAGGTCAGGGCGGATTTCGCCCTTGCGGACAATGTAGCCCAGAATGGGTAGCTCTGTTGCGTTGAACACACATTTGCCTTCGTTAAATATAAGGTTGAGTTCTTTAGCTGTTGCTAAAAATTTCTTTAAGTTGTTGTCGTGCTCAGCCTGTGATTTCCCACAGATAGTGACATTATCCAGATAGGGAAATGTACCCTGTAACTCATACGTCCTAACAATCTTATCCATTTCCCTCTGAAACACTGACACACCATTAGTGACTCCAAACGGTACCATTTTAAACTGGTATAACCCCCCATCAGCCTCAAAAGCCATATAGGGCCATTCCCTTTTCTTAATGGGGATTTGGTGATAAGCTGTTTTGAGGTCGATAGTGGAGTACACTTTGTATTGCGCTATCTGATTAATAATTTCATTGATGCATGGCAGGGAGTAGGCATCTAGGTAAGTGTAACGGTTGATTGTCAATAGCCAGTCGTCTCTTAGTGTGATTTTTCACAAATACCACTTGGGCCCGCCACGGACTCTTATTAGGTTCAATTACTCCCTCTTTAAGCAATCTCTGGGTCTCCACTTTGATAAACGCACAATCCTCTTTGCTATAAGAACGGCTCTTAATGGCAATAGGCTGACACTCAGAGGATAAATCACTGAAAAGGGAAGGAGCTTTGATCTTTAATGCGGACAGACCACAGTAACTAGCACGGGAGATGGTGTGGGTAGTGTCCCACCGAAATTTAACACTACACTCTTCATCTGAGATTGAATATCTAACCCCAGTAACACGGGGGCGCATAGCTCCAGCATAATAAAGAGCCACACATCAGCAAGGCAATGTCCCTGCAAATTTAAAGTAACTTTACACTTGTCCCGTACAGTTTTTGTAAATTCACTACAAGCCATCGATATCTTTCGGTTCGCTGGATATCTCCGCAAATTTAAGGCTCTGGCAACTTTCTCGTGGATGTAGCTGTCAGTACTCCCCAAGTCTATTAGGCAATCAAGAGTCTCACCATTCACCTCCCACTTCATAGACGACCATTCCAGTCTGTAACATCCCCCAAGCTTTATCGTCAATTGAGCTATCACAGGGGATCTCACTTCACCGTCACTTGAAGTCGATTCACCCTGCTCGTCTGAAGATTCCCCCTTTTCAGAGTTGTCTTCCATTCCTGCAGCTCCAGGATGCATTTTCTTGGTGCTTCTCCTCTTATTATTATCAGTGGGAGTACTTTTCGCCTTATACGCTTTATTTAAGTGGCCGAGTTTCCCATAATAGCTGCAGGTAGCAAATCGAGCCGGGCGCTTCTGTCTGAGGTGCCAGCTATTATCACAGAAGTAGCATTTTTCAGGGGTTCGCCATTTTCTTTCCTTCAGGGTTCCAGCACTCCTGGATGTTTCCTTTTCGGTTTCTTGCATTTTACTGGAGCGCATGGCACTTCTTAGTGTTTTGGCTAGAGTGACTGCCTGGTCGTAGGTTAAGGGCTCCGCCTCCAGCAGCCTCAGTCAGATGTAACTGGAGTCAATCCCGTTGGCTACAAGGCATTGCGGTGTTGTTGCACATTGACTGCCCTGACATCACATTAATTGGCCAGCGAGTCAAGAGCCAGTGCATAAGCAGCATCACTTTCCCCCTGTTTCTGGCCTCTGGTCAGCAACTGGTGTCGAGCAAGCACCACATTCCGTGGCCCTGCATAGTAAGCAGTCAGACGTTCCCGGGCTATAGTCAGAGTGGTAGCTCCTTGCGTTATGGCAAAAGGGACCTCACCCAGCAGAGAATTCAAGTGGCCCCACTGTATCGCCTCATCGACCACGTTGTTTCGAGCCATGTGGTAATCGAAACAAGCAATCCAGTGGTTGAATATTTCTCTGGCCCTCGGGGCAGACTGGTCGATTATCAGCCACTTGGGCTAGAGTGCTGCATCCATTTCTGCTAATAAAATTGAAGTGCCATTTGATGAAGTAGTCAAAGACGATGTGGTCAAACAATAATCATGGATTTTATTAGCAGAAACTCATGGTACAATAATGAAAGACAATAGGTGCATATACAGTTATATCCAAGGGGAGTGTCCTTAAGAGTAGAGATAATGCCCAGCCAATGTTAGTACAACAAGGCTCGCCAGAGGGGAGAAAGGCAGCTTGGCAGACATTCACCACAATCCATTTGTGTTGTAATTTCTATGGAAATATGGACTTGAACCTCAAGATCCCTCTGTATATCAATTCTCATCAGCATTATTCCATTTACTGTGTACTTATCTTCTGCATTTGTCCTCCAAAATGCATCACCTCTCTCTTGTCTAGATTAAACACCATCTACCATTTCTCCAACTAAATTTCCAAATGATCTATAGTATATCCGTTGTATCCTGTTGCAATTAGTTTTTTTTATCTACAACTCCACCAATTTTGCAAATGTACTTATCAGACCACCTACACTTCCATCCAGATTATTAATCTTTATTGCAAACAATGATGCTCAACAGTGATCCTTGTAAATGTCACTGGTCACAGACTTCCAGTCAAAAAAAGATCCCTCTACAACTACCATTTGTTTTTTCCAACCAAACCAATTTTTTGTCCAATTTACTAATTCCCTTGTGACTTAATTTCCCTGGCCAGCCTACCATGAGGGACCTTGTCAAACGTTCTACCAAAATCCATATAGATAACATCACTGTCCTACTCTCATCACTCATCATCATCACATTCTCAAAAACACAGAATCAAATTTGTGAGATGGGACCACCTCATGACACAAAGCAATGTTGACTAACCTTATGAAGCCTAGGTTTATCCAAATATGCATAAATCCTGTCCTTGGGAATCTTATCCAATAATTAACCTTCTAGTTTCGGAAAGCTCACTGGCCTATAATTTAATTTTTACCCTTTTTACCCTCCTTGATCAAAGGAACAACAATAGTTATTCTTTAGTCTCCTATCATCTCACCTTTAGCTAAAGAGGATGCAAAGAGCTTTGTCAAGGCTACAGCCATCTCCTCCTTTGGTTCTCTCGGTATCTTGGGATCAAATTTATCAGGCCTTGCGGACTTATTCACTTTAATCCTTTCCAAGACACTCAACACCTCCTTATTTTGAGATACCCTCAAATATTATTATATTTCTCCCTCATCCCATCATCATCCCTGACCTCCTCAGTGTGCTACCTGCTTCCTCTGGCTCCATGCAAAATTCCCACTTTCATTCCTGAATAGGTCTACCCTTTCCCCAGCTCCCTTTTTGCTTCTAATCACATTTACAATGTGGTGGGGTTCTGTTTTATCCTATTTGCCAAGATATTTCATATTCTTGACCTCCTAATTTCTTAAGTTCTTTCTGCTCCCTTTATATTTTTCAAGTTCCTTATCTGATTCAGCTTCCTGTACCTTACAAATTCTTTGTGGAAGGAAAATAAAGTGCTTGAAAATGTATCAGCAAATTTTAATTGTTTTAATTAAAATTAGATATCGTGTGATAATAAAATTACATCATATGATTATAATGTTGTGTAACATCGAGAAGTAATTGACTAGTGGACTTTTGGTCATTGCATCTTCTGAAATCTGACTGAATTATATTTTCCTTTAAGTAATTATTACTTAAATTTCAGATAAACTAACAGTGATAAAAGGCTAAAATTCCACAAAGAAGATGGCCAGGATTGTCAGTATTGACAAAATAATTGCATCCCCTCTAAATTTTCTGAAGAGGCAGTTTTTGGTTCATGAGAAAAACTATAATCTTCTTAAACATGCTTTTGATAATATTGTTAAATGACAACAAGGCTTAAAATTTTTTCTTGCACCAATAGTCAAGCTAACAAAAATGGCAGCATCTTGGGCCAACATTTCACAGAACTGACTGAGTTGTCGAATTTTAAACTTAAAAAAAAGGTTACATTAAGAATATATTTTAGCAGTGGTGTTGCAGCAGTAATTCTTCTTCTTCTTCTTTGGCTTGGCTTCGCGGACGAAGATTTATGGAGGGGTAATGTCCACGTCAGCTGCAGGCTCGTTTGTGGCTGACAAGTCCGAAGCGGGACAGGCAGACACGGTTGCAGTGGTTGCAGGGGAAAATTGGTTGGTTGGGGTTGGGTGTTGGGTTTTTCCTCCTTTGTCTTTTGTCAGTGAGGTGGGCTCTGCGGTCTTCTTCAAAGGAGGTTGCTGCCCACCGAACTGTGAGGCGCCAAGATGCACGGTTTGAGGCGATATCAGCCCACTGACGGTGGTCAATGTGGCAGGCACCAAGAGATTTCTTTAGGCTGTCCTTGTACCTCTTCTTTGGTGCACCTCTGACACGATGGCCAGTGGAGAGCTCGCCATATAACACGATCTTGGGGAGGCGATGGTCCTCCATTCTGGAGACGTGAGCTACCCAGCGCAGTTGGATCTTCAACAGCGTGGATTCGATGCTGTCGGCCTCTGCCATCTCGAGTACTTTGATGAAGTCGCTCCAATGAATGTTGAGGATGGAGCGGAGACAACGCTGGTGGAAGCGTTCTAGGAGCCGTAGGTGATGCCGGTAGAGGACCCATGATTCGGAGCTGATCAGGAGTGTGGGTATGACAACGGCTCTGTATACGCTTATATTTGTGAGGTTTTTCAGTTGGTTGTTTTTCCAGACTCTTTTGTGTAGTCTTCCAAAGGCGCTATTTGCCTTGGCGAGTCTGTTGTCTATCTCGTTGTCGATCCTTGCATCCGATGAAATGGTGCAGCCGAGATAGGTAAACTGGTTGACCGATTTGAATTTTGTGTGCCCGATGGAGATGTGGGGGAACTGGTAGTCATGGTGGGGAGCTGGCTGATGGAGGACCTCAGTTTTCTTCAGGCTGACTTCCAGGCCAAACATTTTGGCAGTTTCTGCAAAACAGGACGTCAAGCGCTGAAGAGCTGGCTCTCAATGGGCAACTAAAGCGGCATCATCTGCAAAGAGTAGTTCATGGACAAGTTGCTCTTGTGTCTTGGTGTGAGCTTGCATGCGCCTCAGATTGAAGAGACTGCCATCCGTGCGGTACCGGATGTAAACAGCGTCTTCATTGTTGAGGTCTTTCATGGCTTGGTTCAGCATCATGCTGAAGTTCCTCAACATGGTTATCCAACTGCACGAAAACTAACAAGGTCGGCTCAGATACAGCAATGAGCTCTCTGAACCCTTCTCCATTAACAATGGCGTGAAGCAAGGCTGCGTTCTCGCACCAACCCTGCAGCAGTAATAGGACTAATGCAAAAAAACAATTCTTGATCGCAACAAATGCATTACATTTTATTATGCAGTTTGAAAAGAATAAGTATCACATTTAAATCAGTTAAAACTAACCCAAATGTACTAATTAAATTGGAAGTCTCCAGAGGAAATTATTGTGGTCTCTTTTGTGGTTTTCTGTTGCCTGGGAAGTATTCAATGTATGAAATTTCCTTTTCCTTACAACTTCTATTAAGAACCACAGCTTTAGTAACTAGTACATGTAATTCAGACTGTTGGTTTCAGTTCATTTAACTTCATTAAGCAGAGAGATGCTGTGATATCATATGATTTTTCAGATAAAGAATGTTAAATCAAAGCATGGCGAATTATTTTACTCTTAAACCAGACAAACGCATTCATCAGTATTGCACAAATTGACAGCAGAAATGTGTTATGGATTTCTTGTAACAATTTTGTAAAATTACTTTAGCAATATATTTTTCATTGCTAACCAGAAAATAAGAAATATGTAATCTCCATCTTGATTTGCCATCTAAAATAACCTATTTTACCTGTCTAGTTTCCCCAGTATTTTGTTTCTATTATTCTACTCTGTTCTGACTTTTATTTTATTTGTTCTTCACAATTGCCATTTCTGTACCTCTGTTTATAAATGGATTTTTTTTTCTTGTTAAATCAGAAATAATTTTCTATAGCTACAAAGCTTAATTTAAATCAAACATCCTGACTATCTGAAGTTATCCATACAACCACAATGCAATTTATTGCATCTACCAAGCTACATTGCAAAGTTTTCATATTTGCAAAAAATAGAATAATTAAACTAACATGTGCTGTAGTTCTTTAATGGATTTCCAGTGCACTTTACATTACAACCAAGCTCAAAAAGATTTATATACATCATTAGATTCTATGATGAAGTGGCATCTAAAATCAGGTCCAAAATGAGTTTCCTTACTGTGCATATTTTTATGACACTGTTCATGAATGAATTAAATCAGTGATTATGTATGCTAACTTAAACTTCTTAAGTAGATTTTTATTTTCATTCAGTTGGAGAAACAGAGTGTCAATTTGTTTTCACCCATTTTACACAATTACACCAACTCAGATCGATTAATTTCTAGCTTGCATTGTGTGTAGAACAAAGTTCCTGTAGACAGAAGAATATAAGACATTATTTTCTGAAAATGTAAAATAAAAATGTGTGCACAACAATGAACAAGTGGGCCTGGGGTGCTGAAGGCTTCTCGATCATATTGGAGGTTTGGATCTGGAGCTTGGGTTGCCAATGGACAGAACGGGAGTCTGTGCAACTGCAGAGGCTGCGAGAGGGCTGGAGGTGAATTCACAGACACTCAGTGATGCTGAAGGGATTGTTTCTTGTTTCTCTCTCTCTTATTGTTAGGGGCACTGAACATTTCTAATGGTGACTCTTTGCCTTACAGCAGATAAAAGTTGATGTATATCATGAATATTATTTTTTAAAAAAAATTATTTAAAAATTTTACTTACATGTCCTACTGGCAGCGGAGGGGTGGGACATCATTCTTGAATTGTCCCCGTGATTCCAACCGACTGCATGTTCCGTGGGTCCGCACTAAGATGGAGCTAGACCACCTTCGTCTCGGGGCTGAAGTCAGCATACTGGGGAATTCGTCAGGCAAGCTGTGACGCCACTTCTGGTTTCGGTATGGTTGAACCAGAAGTGATATAATAGTTGCCTGTAAAACCAATTAAAGCAGTTTTTTGGTGACCACAACTTGAGTCAGACATTTTGCTTGTAGCTCTGTCCTTAAGGTGCCACATTGGTGACCCCGATGGTTCCTACATCTCTGAACCCTACACAATGGCAGATGAACCAGCTCTGAGTGCCGTTGCCATTAAGTTGCCAGCGCTCTGGTCACACAGACAACGTGCATGTTTAATCCAGACAGAACCACAATTTCACCTCCGCATTTTTACCAGTGAAGCTACAAAGTTTTGGTACGTTGTCCTGTCACTAGACGAGGAGTAGCCACTAAAGTCATACTGTTCCTGAGCTACCCTCTAATAGAATGTCAGTACCTGTACAAGGCATTCAAGACCCAACTCCTACAAATTATCTCCACGACTGAGTTGGAAAGAGCGACGTTCCTCCTCAACTTAGATGAACTTGGGGACAGGTCCCCTTCCAAGTTAATGACTGAAATGCTAGCATTAGCCAACAGACTCTCCAAGTGCCTGCTGATCAAAGCCGCCATTTTACAGAGCTTCCCCTGTCATATTACCTTCTTCCCATCCAATGCGGATTTTTCTGACCCTCATGCAGTAGCAGCCAAGGCAGACAGACTATACAGGTTTCCCAAGTTCTCTGTCTCGAAAGTCCAACAGGTACCCGCAACCAACAGAGCGACTACCTTGTCCACCTCGGAAACTGCCCACAATCCCAGATAGACAGAGGGACCCAACAGCCGACAAACAGGGAAACAGCACCGCCAGCCACCAGTAATGGCTGCAGTGGTTGACGAGCACACAGGCCTCTTCTGCGCCATTGACTGGATCTGCAGATAAATATTTTTGCTCCACACAGGAGCCAAACGCAGCATCCTGCCACCGAATGCCTTTGAACGGGAAACACAGGCCAAACAATTCAACCTACTCACGGCAAACAGAACAACTAGACCCATCTGCAAGAAATCGAAATGGGCCCAGAGGGAACCACACTGCTCTGCAACTTTCCCACAGGTACAGCCTGGCCTGTAGTATCAACAGCATGGCGCAAAAGACTTTTTAACCAGGTACATGTGCTGTCATACCCATCGATATGATGACAATCAAACTTATGGCATCCAAGTTTGTTTGGCATGCATCAAAAAAACAAGTCTTCCAGTAGACAAAGACCTGCCTTTCTTGTCAAATGGCCAAGGTTCACAAATATACCAAGTGCTCGGTGCAGGACTTTCCCCCAACTGCCCAGAGGTTCCAATGCATACACATTGATATCATTGTGTGGTGGCCTGCAATTGTGGAGATAGGGCCGGCACATCGCGTGGGAGCAGATGTGGACAGAGATCGCTAAAGCGACTCCCAGGAGAATGAACCGGTGGGGGTAGAAGCTGGGGCAGCATCAGACCAACAGCCATAAAATGGTATTGGTCAAGCTGCCCAGCTAACTCAGCAGAAACAGGATGGGGAAGAAGGGCATTTATATGCATGGATGTTCCTGCCCCTATTGTTATTCATACGGCTGACTCAGTCAATCAGCAAAAATGGCGGGAACTTGAACAGTATTAAAGCAGCCTTTCCAGCCCTAATAAAGGAGTGAGCTTAACCTACCACACTGTGTGTGTGTGTGTGTGTGTGTTTCTTTGTAGCGGTCGGCTACAATTTGTGACCCCAACAGTTTAGAAGGAATCTAAACCTAGCAATAAAGAATAAAGCAGCAGTCAGCACAGTCGGCCTGAAGCTCCTGACCTTCTGGAGAATTTGACCCGGCATGTGGTTTGACCAGGTGGAGGCTCAGTTCCAAATCCCGGGCATCACAGCAGAGACCACCCGGTAATACCATGTGATCAGCACCCTCGATCCGCAGACTGTAGACAGAGTGGCCAACTTTATCCACAGGCCACCTTCGGAAGGCACTTACACTGCCTTCAAAGAGCTATTAACCGAGACATTCAGACTCTCGCAACGAGAGCGAGGAGCTCATTTGCTCCACCTGGATGGGCTTGGAGACAGATCCCCGTCAGCACTCATCAATGAGATGTTGGCCCTCCTGGGAGATGAGCAGCCTGGTATCATGTTCGAGCAGGAATTCCTGGAACAGATACATGAGGACATCCAATTGCTCCTGTTGGATGCAGATTTCACCCACCCCTGGAAAAATGCAGCACGGGCAGACATTCTGTGGAAACAGAAACAGAAGTGCTTGGCTACTGTGGGGCTCGTAAGAAGTCCCGCAATCAGACCAGACCAGTCCCAAGCAAGGAACTGCTTGTGAATCCAGCGACAGGTGGTGCTTCCACCACCAGAGATGGGGCACTGAGGCCCACAGATGCCAGTCCCCGTGCAAGTTCCAGGGAAATGACAAGGCCTGCCATCGCTGATGGCCATGACGGCTGGCCACCAAGAGGGCCTCCTGTACATCTGGGACCGCTTGTCTGGCAGACGGTTCCTGTTGGATACAGGAGCAGAGGTCAGCATGATACCCCCAACAGGGTTGGACACTAGGTGCAGGCTAGCGGGACCCATATTGAGGGCTGCCAACAACAGCACAATATGGACCTATGGCACTCATAGGGCCGAGCTGCAGTTCAGGGTCAGTCATTTCTCGTGGGAGTTCACGCTGGCTGCAGTGAACCAACCACTCCTCAGAGTTGATTTCCTGTGATCCCACAGCCTCCTAGTGGACCTTAAAGATAAGTGACTCGTCTACACCGAGACCTACCAGACCATCGCACTGAGGGGCACTTGGTTTCTGACTCCGTCTACAGCTCAGAGGATGAGTTCTCCAAGGTGCTAGTGGGATTCCTGGCAATCCTTTCCCCTTAGTTCACTGCGGAGATGCCTCAACATGGTGTCAGACATCACATCCTGACTAAGGGCCCACATCTCCATGCAAGGGCAAGACAACTTCCCCCGGAGAAGATCCGACTGGCCAAGGAAGAGTTCCGCAAGCTTGAGGAATTGGGCATTGTTCGACATTCAGACAGCCCATGGGCCTTGCCCCTGCACATTGTGCCTAAAGCAACCAGGGGCTGGAGACCACGTGGTGACTATCGCCAGCTCAACAAAGCCACCACTCTGGACCATTACCCTGTGCCACACATCCAGGATTTTACAGCAATCCTGCACAGGGCAACAATATTCTCAAAAGTGGGCCTCGTGCAAGGATATCACCAGATTGCAGTGCATCCTGATGACATCCCTAAGATGAATATCATCACTCCATTTAGCCTGTTCAAGTTCCCGAGGATGCCATTCGGGCTCAAAAATGTTGCACAGACATTCCAGCAACTGATGGACACAGTGGGCCAAGCCCTGGACGGCATTTTCGTCTACCTCAACGATATCCTCGTGGCAAGTAGAGCCCAACAAGAACACCTTCAGCACCTCTGAAATCTCTGTAGTCATCTGCAGGAGTTTGGTCTCACCATCAACCTGGCCAAATGCCAGGTTGGCCTGAACACCATTAACTTCCTGGGCCACAGGATTACAAAGGATGGGGCCACACCACTGCCCATCAAGGTAGAGACCATCCACAACTTCCCGAAGCCCAGTACAACCAAAGGTCTGCAGGAGTTCATGAGGATGATAAACTTTTATCACAGGTTTATTCCAGCAGCTGCACGAGCGATGCGCCCTCTGTTCATCCTGATGTCCGGCAAGGAGAAGGACCTGACATGGACGATGAATCTGCATGTTCATTTGTGGAAATCAAAGAAGCCCTAGCCAAAGCTGTACTCCTGACCCACCCCAGACCAGATGCGCCAATGGCCATCACAGTTGATGCCTCAGGAACAGCGATTGGTGGAGTCCTGGAGCAGCAGATAGAAGGAAGTTGGTACCCACTAGCTTTCTTCAGAAAACATCTGTGGGCCCCTGAACTAAAGTACAGTGCTTTCAATAGAGAGCTGCTGGCTCTGTACTTAGCCATCTGCCACTTCCGGTACTTTCTTGAGAGAAGGGCTTTCACGGACCACAAACCACTGACTTTCGCCCTGGCTAAAATTTCCGATCCCTGGTCAGCCCGCCAACAGAGACACTTGTCTTACATCTCAGAGTACACCACCAACATCAAGCACATCTCGGGCAAAGACAACGTGGTCGCGGACGCCTTGTCAAGATACAGCATCCACTCCCTGGTCAATGGTCTGGACTTCGCAGGACTGGCAGGGGCACAGCAGCAGGACGATGAGATTCCCCAGTACAGGACTGCTGTCACAGGCCTTTGGCTTCAGGACGTTCCAGTTAGCACAGGTACTACCACCCTCCTGTGCAACGTGGCCACCGGGCAGGTTCGACCTATTGTCCCAACGGCATGGAGGCAACAAGTTTTTGACTCCATCCACGGACTGGCACACCCATCCATCAGGACTACAGTCCGGTTGGTGGCCAGCAAGTATGTGTGGCATGGATGCAGAAACAAGTCCAGGGTGGGCCAAACAGTGCCAAACAGCCACACCACAGCCTTTCAAGCCAACAGAATGGAGGTTTGACCACATTCACGTGGACATAGTGGGACCCTTGCCAGTCTCTCAAGGTTTCTACTACCTGTTTATAGTGGTTGACTAATTCATCCGGTGGCCTGAAGCAATTCCCCTGGCCGACACATCCACCATGTCCTGTGCCAAAGCACTCCTCTTGTCCTGAATTGCAAGATTTGGACTGCCACAGCACATCACTTCTGACTAAGGTGCACAGTTCATCTCTAGTTTGTGGACCAATATTGGCAACCTGTGGGGTGCTCAGCTACACCATAAGATGGCATATCACCCACAAACCAACGGCATGGTGGAGCGTTTTCACAGGCACCTCAAGGACCAGACTCAAAGGCCCCAAGTGGGTGGACGAGCTACCATGGACACTACAGGGCATCTGAACAGCACTGAAAGAAGACCTTCACGCATCCTCCATTGAACTCGCCTACGGAGTCCCACTCACGGTTCCTGGGGATTTCGTTCCACAGGCCAGAGGACAGCAGGAGAGGACAACCACCTTCCTGGACAGGCTACACGAAAATGTAGGTAACCTGTCTCCGATCCCACCCTCCAGACATGGACAAGCCAATTCCAACATCCCCAAAGAACTCAAGAACTGTGAGTACGTGTTTGTACGCAGAGGACCCCACCGTTCACCACTGCAGAAGCCATACGAAGGTCCCTTTCAATTCATCCAGAACAACGGAGCCACCTTCGAGCAAGACATAGATGGTGAATCAAAGGTCTTCACTATAGATAGACTCAAGCCTGCCCACACAGACCCAGCAGAACCTGTGGAGACACCAACAGCTCGATGAAGAGGCAGGCCATAAAAGACTTTGTGAACTATACCTACAGACACTATAGACTGTAACGCTGGTTCTAGAGGGAGACATGTGGCGGCCTGCAATTGTAGAGAATAGGCCAGCACATCACGCAGTAGCAGACGTGGACAGAGATCACTAAAGCGACTTCCAGGTCAACAAACCAGCGGGGGTAGAAGCTGGGGCAACATCAGACCAACAGCCCTAAAATAGCATTGGTCAAACTGCCCAGCTTACTCAACAGAAACAAGCTGGGGAAGAAGACATTCCTGCCCGCTGTTGTTATTCATATGGATGACTCAGTCAATCAGCAAAAACGGAGGGAACTTGAACATATAAAAGCAGCCTTTCCAGCCCTAATAAAGGAGTGAGCTTAATATGCCACACTGTGTGTGTGTGTGTGTGTTTCTTTGTAGTAGTCAGCTACAATTGGATCCCTGCCCACATCACATGGCGACAGATACATCCTCAGTGTATCACTGGCCGAAAGCAGCACCCATGGACGATATAACAACCAAAACTCGCACTAGGACTTTCCTATCTACCTGCGTGGCATATTTTGGGGCACGTTTGGCCTATTACCTCCAACACTGTGGACCACCTTGTCACACCTCTGCAGCACCCAACTCCATTTCACTATGGCCTGTCACTCACAGTCTAACGGAGTAGTGGAGCGTTTTCACAGACACCTGAAACAGGCCCTGTGTGCACGACTCACAGGATCGCATTGGCTGGACGCGTTACCCTGGGTGATGCTGGGGATACAGACCGCTCCAAAAGAGGACTTGCAAGCTTCATTAGCTGAGTTGGTTTACAGCACACCCCTGTTCGCCTGCCAGTACCGACACAACAGCATCAGACGAGTTTCAGCGCTTGCGCCAGCGACTAGGGGAGTTGGCCCCAATGCCAGCCACAAGGCAGGGTTCAGCGCCCACGCATGAACTGGTGGACCTCAACTCAGCGGACTTTGTGTTTGTCTGTCAACTGACAAGGGAACACATCGGTCTGCACAAAGTGCTGAAAAACAAAATTGTATTGAACTAATGTTTATCTAACATTTATTGTATCTGTCATACTATCCCGGGACAACTCTGACCAATTTACTTCCTCAATATTAAAACTAAATCTGTCTCCCAACGTTGTCTGGACTTGTGCATCCCCTGTTTAATAATTCCCTTCTGCAATAAAGTGTACATAGTCAAAATAAATTTCTTAATACATCTAATGTGTATCAATATTTCTACACCACATTTCAGTAATGACATTGTTGGACCCAGTTTATCTCACAAATAAACCCACAATTGATAATAACAAAATAGCGTATGATTTTGTATCTGATATTTATTTTTTAATTGATCAAATGTGATTAATCTTCTGCCCGCAAAACAATCTTCTATATATCTAATTCCTGTCTGAAACCAAAAATTTTAAAATTGATTATCATTGAAAATAGAATAAGCCAGTTTTGCATCATAATATTACATTTTTAATGATTTATTACATGACAATAAAAGCGAACATAAACCTGAACCTTGAATTTGAATGATCCAGGGTCAATAAAGACTAATAAATTACTTTCAGTAGATCAACCATTACGTGAATGAGACAAATAATTTCTATGATAAAAATGTCTGGAAATAAAATTTGGAGAATTAAGGCATGTTTTGCAAAGTCTGCATTTTCCATTCTAGTCGTCACACATTTGAAGCTTTGAGGCACAACACTTTAGAGATGAACTGTATGCCATACATAGCTGGATGCCTCTTCTATGATTTTCTTCCATGCAGCTCCCAGGGAATCGAGTCTGGTACCTGGGACCTCATTCTGGTAGGACCTCTTCAAGTTAAATACTTCCCCCTTGCAGTAACTCTCCCTTGTTTTCCCTTACCCCATCCTGCCCAACACACCCAACTCATGTTTCACTCAACTTCTTCATTATCTAACTTTCTCAAAATAAATGTGCTTAGAAAGAGGGAATGCTTTAAATTGGTTTACATTCAGAGAGGGTATTCACAACATGCATTTTGTTGTTTGCATTAAACTTGTTCAGAATCCGATAGCACTACATGGACTATTACGCTCACTATTTGAAAGACCTGCCCAGTTTACTCCACACCTCACTTTCCTGATATCATATAGTGTGTACACATTCTTATACAAATATACATATATATATGTACTACCTGTTTCTAATTGGATAGATTAATCTACCAGCCATAACCAACAGCTAATTGTTGGCTACCTTCAGGAAAGAATGCGTTGCTTGCCTTAATGAACTCTAAAGAACCTATGGGGAACTATATTTATAATCCAGTGAATTAGTTCAAGTCGAGTTACGGTAAAGATGAGATAACGTTTCTCCAGGACCATGGAGTATATTTACATAAATATAAGTTAGAATGGAAGTTAAACACATTAAAATATTAAGACATATTATCTTTATGTAGACACCCTTGTGGCTTTTTAAATTTCATATTGAATATGCTTCAAGGTAAAGTATTTATCTCAACAACTCTCTCAATGAATAAAATGTATTTCAGTTCCCTCTCTCACTCTTTGGAGAATTATGCTTAATCTGTGGTCATTTGTTGAACCACCTGATGAAAGGGGATCTGACATGTTCTATCAAAACACATCATGTTAAGCATATCTATAAAATCTTGCTTTAATTGCCTTTGTGCTTTCAGGCAGTGCCCTCCTGGTCAGAACACTCATAATAATCCACATTTGTGATGTTACTGAGTTAAGATAGTTGGGAATATTGACGCAACATGGTGCAGGCAATGGAAGAGGATTTGGTCATTGTCAGTTGAAGTCATTTATCCTCACAGAATTCTGAAGTTTGTCCATGAATGCTTAAGGTAACACATGCACATTTCCATGTCAAAATTTTAAAAAGAAAAAAAAAATCAATGATTTCCATTATGTGGAGAAATTTTGCAACAACAGAAACCATTTAATTGACCACAGGGGCCTGGATTTCCTTCCTGTTGGCAAGTTTACTTGGACTTTTGCCAACCATTGTCAAACCACTGATGACTTTCTGCAACTTTTTGCAGAGGCCATTATTTCTGAGCAGTATGAGATTGGAAATAGACATAGAGCACAACTTCCAGCTTTAGTCTGTTAAATGGTTGCAATGTGCCCAAAGTAGTTAGAAAAAAAGAGGCAGAAAAGTCGAAAAGGACAGCAGCTGCCTGATCATTTGATTGCATGCTGAAGTGAGGAAGTCTCTGTATCTGAATGGTCAGAAAACGAAACAGAATTTTCATTCAGGGTGACACCTTCATCACTCCCTTGATTCTCTTTTGTGGGCCAGTGAAATTATTCACCTAACTGCAGTGTCAATCTAATTACCGACTGACAATGTAATCTAAGAAGTTGCAAAGTTGTACAGATCTGTTATCACCATCCCTGGAGGTGAACAAGCTCTCTAGGATTGACTTAAGAGTACTGCTGTCCTGTGGGATGGGATGACAAAGAATGAAAGCAGATCCTTCCAGTTTTCAGCCTTTACAGTGAACCATTAAATGGTTATTCAGTTCTCAATAGAACCATTCATATTGGTTCCCATCAAGAGTGTGAAATTGTGCACCATCAGGCTACTAAATGAACCTCACAGCAGTGCTCTCATGGTACCCTGCGTAATAACTGATCTCACTGTAATACAACACTATAATTGTGCTCTTACCCTTCAACATTGTTTGCATGTTTGAATTGCTATACTTCTCTGTCTGTGTGTGTGTGTGTGTGTGTGTGTGTGTGTGTGTGTGTGTGTGTGTGTGTGTGTGCATGTTTTGTATGTGTGTGTGGGTGTGTATCTGTTTTGAGTGTGTGTGGGTGTGTGTGTGCAACTGTTTTGTGTGGGTGTGTGGGTGTCTGTGCATGGGTGTGTGTGCACCTGTTTTGTGTGGGTGGGTGTGTGTGTGCATCTGTTTTGTGTGGGTGTGTGTGTGTGCATCTGTTTTGTGTAGTTGTGTATGTCTGGGTGTGTGGATGTGTGTGTGTGCATCTGTTTTGTGTGTGCGTGGATGTGTGTGTGTATCTGTTTTGTATATGTATTTGGGTGTGTATCTATTTTGAGCTTCTGTATGTCTGTGTGTGTGTGTGTGTGTGTGTGTGTGTGTGTGTGTTTCTGCATCTGTTTTGTGTGGGTGTGTGTGTGTGTTTCTGCATCTGTTTTGTGTGGGTGTGTGTGTGCATCTGTTTTGTGTGGTTGTGTGTGTGGGTGTGTGGGTGTGTGTGTGTCTGCATCTGTTTTGTGTGTATATCTGTTTTGTATGTGTATGTAGGTGTGTATCTATTTTGAGCGTCTGTGTGTGTGTCTGTGCATGTTTTGTGTGTGCGTGTGTGTGCGTGTGTGTGTGTGTGTGTGTGTGTGTGTGTGTGTGTGTGTGTGTGTGTGTGTGTGTGCATCTATTTTGTGTGTGTGTGGGTGTTAAGTGCTCCCATTTGTCAGATCATTTTATTTGTGTTGGATTGTCACTTTAAAAGAACAGATTTAACAAACTTTTCAGGCTTGGAGTGTCTGTGAAACTGAGCTGCCAGGCTGAAGACATCATATTCCTAAATTGGATACATTTGGAGAGAAGCAAGGCAGTGTCCCTAAAACCCAGGTGGAGAGACGATGTGACCAACAGATTAAGACTAAATTCAGAGTTTTGTTCAGGGGTCATTTTAAGGAGACAGCAGAGAAAAAAAGCAGCTCTCTGAAGAAGAAATATTGTACTGGATTGGCCTTGTAGGTATAGACAGCCTGATTTCCTTCAGTTAGCTATAAAGGAATGAGTATATTCGAAATCTATCTGATTTCCTCATGTTTGTTATGGAAGAATGAGAAGACCACTTTGTGACTGAAAAAATGAAGGTCATTTTTGTTCAACTGACACACGAAAAGGTTTCTATTTGCAGAAGGAAAACTGCAGTTGGATAGTGACCAGAGTGAGAGTTACTTAAGTTTGGCTGACTCACAAAAAGGGTTCTGGAAACTTTGTGAGCATCACTTGCTTCATGCCCCCCATGTCAAAGAAGAGGGGAGTTTTGGTTGGCACTCGTCTAAAAAGGACATTTTGTTGGAAGCACCTCAACAAGGGTTTTGTGAGTTAATCAACATTCTGTCACCCTTGGTCGCTTTCACCCATTCATTGAACTGCTAATTTCATCTAAAGGCAGCATGTCTCATCCATCTAAAGCCTGAATGTCACATCCATCTATCACCTGCGTGTCGCTTCAATTTCAAATCTACGTGTAAACAATGAATTTCCGAAATTGAACTTTGAACTGCCTTCCGAAAATTATGCTTTTAGCTGTAGTGGCTTGGAGTATTCCATACACACACGCACACCAGTACATCATGCATAATTCAGGGGTTAAGTTAGATACATGTAGATAAGTTCAGATAAGTTAGTTAAATTAGATAAAGGATTATATTATTGTTTATTAATAATTGAAATATTATTTTAAATTTAACACCATCTTGCCTAATTTCAAATGCTGCTGTCTGGTGCATAACAAAATAGGGGTCTCATTTGGGATCACACCAAATTGGGAGCTGAGTGATTGATTAATTTTCAATCTTTTTTAAGCCATATTAAAGGCTTGTATGTTGAACAATAGCAGCAATGGACATTGATAAGTTTCTGGGATCACCCACCATTGCAGATTTGCAGGGGGCAAAAAGACTATCGCACAAAAGTTGGAAATTGCGGTGGTAAAACCAGTGATGAAGATGACAGAGATTTAGAAAGTTATAAGTGACCATTATATAATAAAAGGTAAGTTTGGATAGAATTAACAAATGTAGTTTGAGTTGGAAAAACTTAGAATGGAGTTTGACAGAGAACAAAAGCAGGCTGAGCTAGAATTGGAAGAACTTAGATTAACAGTTTCAGAGAGGGGAGAGAGAGAGAGAGAGAGAGAGAGAGAGAGAGAGAGAGAGAGAGAGAGAGAGAAAACAAAATGTATTAGAAAAACCTAGGTTTGCAGAGAGGCAAAATGAGTTTGAGGGGAAGGAAGCTGAAAGATTTCAATTAGAGAACCTTATAGATGCAGGGATGCAAAGGAGGTTTGAGGAAGAAATTGAAACTTGGCATGAATCTGGTGAATTAACAGATGAGTATGCTTTAACCCATAGGGTTAGGTTTGTGCCAAGTGGAACCATCCAGACAGTTGAATATGTGCCAAGTAAAACCTTCCAGAGTGGTAATGTGGAACATATCAGGAAGTAATACTAGAGGTGAAGATGAAGGAAAGCAGGAAAAGGAAAAACCTTTGTGTCCCCATTCTACAATTGTAAGAAGCCTCGTCATGTAATACCAAATGATCCCGTGTTGAGGAAAAAGAGAGAAAAGGAGGCAGTGCCAGTTGCCTATATTCAAAAGTTGGAAAAAATGGAAACTAAGAGAATTCCTGACCTGCTGGTAATATGAAGGAGTTCAAATCTTTTGTGTTAGAGGTTTTAGTTTCGTTAGAGGAAATGTCACCACAAGTGGCAGTCCTGCCAGTCACTGAGGAAACAAAGACAGATTCAGATTCATATCTGGCCTGTACAGACAGTTTGGGCCAGAGTTCTGGTGGTCAACTGAAGAATAAGGACTTGTCGTTGTCCCAAGAGGAGTTTGTAGTGGGGCAGAGAAGAGATCCTGATCGTGCTGAGGTGAGAGATAAGGCTCTCACTGAAGAGGAAATTAAGGAAATGCCATTTGGAAATACTGAAGCTAAAGATTGTGTCAAGAGATTTTGTAAAGTTTTTCACTTTGTTTGGTTGGCCTGAAGAGATCAAATCAGACCAGGGAAGTAGTTTCATATTGGGATTAATTCAGCAATTAGCTTATGGATTGGGAGCAAACCAGGTCATGTCATCTGCTCATCATCCAGAGTCTCAAGGGACCTCGGAGAGATTATTTGAAGGGATGCTTGCATGTGTGTGTGTGTGTGTGTGTGTGTGTGTGTGTGTGTGTGTGTGTGTGTGTGTGTGTGTGTGTGTGTGTGTGTGTGTGTGTGTGCGTGTGTGTGTGTGTGTGTGTGTGCACATGTGTATCTGTTTTGTGTGTGTGTGTGTGTTTGGGGGGTGGGTGTGCTGTTTTGTTCTTTTTCAATCTTTTTATTAAGTTTCAGATTAATAAACATAAGAATGATACAAGGAAATCAGGATTGCATTAGCAACAGTTAACATACACAAACACAGATATCGAAGAACATATGTAAACTGAACCTCCAAATCTCTTAAGGCAAAACATGAAAAGAAATCAAATTTTATTACAAAAATATCCCCCTAACTAAGAAACAAAACAAAACAGAAAACAAATGCTGGGCGACCATGTTTCAGCAATTAAACAATTATTTCCACTCCTCTACACCCACAAAAATATGTTGAAAAGAATTCAGAAAGCATAAACTTACATCATATGAAAATGTTGAATAAATGGCCTCCACTTTTCTTCAAATTTAACTGAAGGGTCAATAGCACCACTTCTATTTTTTTTTCTAAATTTAAACATGCTATAGTTTGGGAAAACCATTGAATCATAGGAGGTGGTTCAGGGTTTTTCCATTTCAGTACAATGGATCACCTGGCTATGAAAGTAACAAATGCAATCTCACAAAATGTGGAAGAAGATAAGTGTCCAGAGTCCAAAACTGGTCATCCAAAAAGTGCAGTAATAGGATGAAGTTTTAGGTCAATGAGCAAAACTGGTGAAATAATATCAAAAGTATCTTTCCAATAAATTTTCAGGGAAGGACAGGAGCAAGACATGTGTCAGGGAATCCACCCCAGAATTACATTTGTCACAGATAGGGTTTATAAGGAAATAAAAACAAGCTAGCTTGTCCTTGGACATAATGGGCCCTATGAACCAACTTAAACTGTATTGAAGTGTGTTGTGCCTGTTTCATCTTGTATTTGTATGTCTGAGTTCCTAGACAACACATGGATGAAGGAAAAGTTGTTGTAAGCAGCACATAAGGCAGGCCATGAGGCTGCAAGCCTCCATTACAGATCTTGCATGCTGTTCTCCTGCTCTGTGTCAGCCCCCTGCTGGCAACCAAGTCTAATCAAACAGTAACTATAATCAAGGCCTTGCTAGTGGCCATGCAACCATGATCACTATCATTACATCTCTCTTTCTTAAAACAAAAGTAGCTTTATTTTAACTAACATGTATAACTCTGCAATTTTAATTTTAACACCAGGAACTGACATTTTCATTATTATCAAAATTGTTAACATTTTTAAAACTTGTTTTGTGTGTTCACATTTACATACACTAAAACTTGAAGAGCGAATAAGATAGTACTACTTCATTCTATAACAAGTGTCTTTAAATTTGCTCTATGAGTCTCTTAGGAGGATTCACGTATCTTGATGATCTCCTGATTGATTGTCCTTGAATCAGTTGTTGCCTCAGAAAATGTCTTCTCAGATGTGCATTCGGGTTGTCAACAGTATCTGTCTTCCCATCCACTGTGGCTGGTCCTATTTGAAGATCTCGACAATTTCTTCACAGAACAGCACCTTCATCTGTCTGAATGATGTATGATCTTGATTGGACTTCACTAAGGACAGTTCCCTTCTGAGTCCATAAGTTTGTTTTGTCTTTTAGCCTTACTTGGTCACCACTGTAGAATTCCGATAGGTTTTTTGTTCCTCTGTCAAAGTAATACTTTTGCTTTTCTTTCTGTTGTTCTTTGAATTTCCTCACTTTCTCCCCCTTCTTTTTTTTTTAGGAGGTTCTCCTGAATGGGGATGTTTGATCTTAGCCTATGTTCCATAAGGAGTTGTGCTGGTGACATACCACACATGAGTGACATTGTGTGGTATACTAGCATGATCTGGTAGAAGTCCGTTCCAATGTCTTTTGCCTTGTTCATCAGTCACTTGGAATACTGTCTGTACCAATTTTTCCAATAGATCATTGGACTGTGGAAGTGAGGACTTGGTGTGGTGTGTACAAAGTCCCACACTGTGGCAAACTGTTGGAACTTTAAATTGTAAAACTGGGGTCCACTGACTTTGAAGACCTTGTTTGCCACACCATGTCTGGAGAATATGGCTTTCATACTTGTTATTACAGCATCTGCAGTGGTGGTGTTCAGTTTACACACCTCCAGATACAGGGAGTAATAGTCTGTGACTACCAGATACTCCTTCCCTTGACATTCAAATAGGCCAGTGCCTACCTTCTGGTAAGGTCAACTGTGGCTTTAGTGGTTCTGCAGGATTGCTTGCTTGATATTTCTGGCATATTGTACAGCTTGACACTTCAATTGTTATATCTTTGTTGATCCTTGGCCAGTACATCATCTCTCATTCTCTTTTTCTTACACATTTCAATTCTGAGTTGTCCTCCATGGATCCTTTTTAGCATCTCTTTTCTCAGACTCTTTGGGATAAGGATTTTACTTCATTTGTAGATAATGTCTTCATCCACTGATTTTTTCACCCTGTAGTTCCATTACTCTGAATCGTCAGGTGAGAATTCTTGCTTCATGTTGGACCATCCATCTAAGATGTTTTTTCTCAGTTGTCTCAGTATTTCATCTTTGTTTGTCTCTGACTTTGTGAGCTGCATTTTTGCTTTTGATATGGGCAGTGCACTTATGATCATGTCCACAAAGGCATTCATGTCTTCATCCATTTTGATGTTTGCGGGCTCTCTCGTGTCAACAGCTCTAGACAATGTGTCTGCTGTGTACATTAGCTTACCCAAAGTGTACACTGCACTCAGTGTATAGCCTTGCAGCCTAATTATCATTCTTTGTATTATCAATTGACATTCATTTAATGGGATTTGGAACAATGCAATCAAATGCTTATGGTCAATCTCTACACTGATTGTTTGTCCTGACACAAACTGATGAAATCTTTCACAGGTGTATGTGATGCTGAGCAGCTCTTTTGCAATTTGAGCGTATCACGTCTCTGCATCTGTCACTGAGCTTGATGCATATGCAATAGGTTACCAGTCATCATATTTTTTTGCACAAGAACTGCACCGAGCCCACTATGTGATGCGTCTGATGATATCTTGATGGGTCTCACTGGGTCGTAAAACCTCAGAACTGGTTCCTCTGTGATCAGTTTCTTTAGTTCGCTCCATGACTGTTCATGATTCCACTCCCATTCAATGTTCTTTTCTATTAGTCTTCTCAATGGAGCCATCTTTCCTGAGAGGTTGGATATGAATTTACCCATATAGTTGACCATTCCATTAAACCTCTGTATGTCCTTTTTGCATTGTGGTCTTGGTATGTTCCCAATAGCGGACACCTTTCTGGGATCTAGTCTGATGCCCTCACTGCCAATATTATCTCCTACAAATGTTAGTTCTGTCACCCTGCTTCAGGTTTGCTTTTCTTGTTGCTTCCAGCACTTTCCTTAGTCTATCACCATGCTCCATTCTCATGGTTTCCCCATACTATGATGTCATCTATTGAGGTATCAACTCCGTCCAGGTGCTCATAGATCATATGGATAGTTTTGTGATACACTTCAGGAGCTGAGGCAATTCCGAATGGTCACCTTAGGAATCTGTATCTGCCAAATGGACTATTGAACATGCACAGTCTTGAACTTGCTTCATCCAATTTTAAGTGCCAAAATCCTGATGATGCATCTAACTTGCCGAAAAACTTTGCATTTGCAAACTGTGACATGATTTCTCCATGCGTCCGAAGCTTAAAGTGTTCTCTCTTTATTGCTCTATTTCGATCTCTTCGATCCAAGCAAATTCTAAGCTTTTCATTCTTTTTGTCCACAACGACAAGTAAACTCGCCCACTCCATTAGCTCATCTATCTTCTGAATCATGTTCAGGCTTTCCATCCTGTCCAACTCTGCTTTTCGTTGCTTTTGAAGTGCAAATGGAACTTTTCTGCATGGATGTATTATCGGTGGCACACATTTATCCACTCTGATCGTGTGTTCTCCTGGAAGGCAGCCTTGACCTTGAAATAGGTAATTGTATTCCTTAGACTGTCTGTCCTTCACTTCCCACAATGAGGACTCTTTTTACCAGGTTCAATTTCTCACAAGCTGTTAAACCTGTATATCCTTTGGTTCCACGATAAATGTTAGCATGTCATTGTGTTTCACTTTGACCATGTATTCTCCTTGCACTGGTATATTGGTACCTGAATATCCTTCCACCTTCACTTTTGTTCCATACATCTTTGGTCTGGGTCTAATCTTCTTAAAATCTGTCTCTGATATTGCATTAACTTGTGCTCCAGTATCCGATTTAACTGAAATACATATGTCATTCACTTTTAATCTCAACATTCAATCTCTATTTTCTTTCTTGTTTTCAGTCACAACATCTACATAGAATTCCTCTACCTCCCTTTCATCTACTGCCTGAACTTTACTTTGTGGCACTTAGTTCCTACAGCAATGGGCATAATGGTTGCTTTTGTTGCATGTATTGCATGTTTTCCTATAAGCTGGACACTTCTTTGTTAGGCGTTATGCACTGGATTGACAACATGGCTTTTGATTGACCCTTTCATTTTTGTTCACTGGTTATGTCTCTCTTTCTACTTTGGTGCTCTTTTTGTTAAATA